>NC_050187.1:26563385-26593385 GCF_008315115.2 Sander lucioperca
TACTGCTTATGATTCCATGTTTTTAAACACAATTGTTTAATGTTTTAGTTTACTGGTTGTTGAAACATATTGTTGTTATGTGTTTAAATGGCTTTTTTGTTCTCCTCCCTTTCTTACTCGTATTCCTTCTGTGAATGTTGGTTGTGTTGGTTCATGTTTGTAACATAATTATGCTGCCATTTGGTCCGGACTCTTTTAAAGAGACCATACTGGTTAAATAAATAAAGAGACAATAAAGGGAAAAATTAAAAATACCCAAGGCCCATTTTTGCGCGTTTGTTGTTTTACCGCAAATAAGCAACTACCGCGGACAGTGCTATAACAATACACATGTGTGTACAATCATGGTTTCTTGTTAATGTGCTTTTACACCAACATCCTCACACACAGACACACACGTCTACTCGGCTCTTTGTTTCAGTCTAACTCACAGCAGATGTTCCATTGCCCGGGGACAAGAAGCTCGCAAGGAGCATCTCAACAGAAAACACACTTACCTGGTATGTTCCAATGCCTATGTGTTTAGGATCAATCTTCACGAGCTCAGCCAGTGGATCTTGGACACGTCTTCCAATGGACACTGTCAACACACACACACAAGGAAACAAATGTGATTCTGTGCCTCATGAGAGTCTTTGGTTTGTGTTTTTTATGAACTTGCTATCTGAACCAGTTATTAAATATGCAAATCCATTTTATTCATAATTACTGAATATGCAAATTGTCTGCATATTACAGTGCTGGCCTGAGGGCAGGCCAAACCTAATTGTCATTCCTCCACCCCATAATAATAATTAAAGCTGGTTTTCAAATGGAGTCTTGGCACCTGTCATTTAGCTTCCTGATAGATGCTGGAGCCATGAACCTTTAAAATATCTAATTTAAATCAGACCCAAGCACACTATCACACACAGCCAAATGTAGCACACAAATAAACACACACAGCCCGAATCGACCAAAGTAGGGTTGTTTTTTAACGATGGAGTCTGTAAGGCCTCAGCCGGCTGCTGCATGAGGCCAAATGTCTTTCCATGAATATGCTGGCAGGGCCCAATGACAAGGAGAAAAATTACAAACAACCTTACTCATATACACACCATAATACATGACATCACTCCCCCCCCCCTCCTTCCAACACACACAGAGAGAGAGGGAGAGAATAACCCAACCACATACTGTAACTGTTCACATTCTTGTCCCTGTAAAGGACAAAGGAAGTGCCTATCTTAAGGTATCTAATGTCCTTAATGGTTTGAGTTCTTTCAAGGAATAGAAATCAAAATTTAGGCTAAAACACACTGAACGATGAATCAAAAATAACAGGAAGCTGTTTGTTAATTTCAGTGGTCAGCGATGTAGTGTGCTGCATGAGGCACATCAGACTTAGATCTTTAAGGCGGAACGGACAGACAAAGCGAAAGAGAGGGATGGGATGTAAAAGAGGGAGTATGTCTGGAATCAATGTCTCTTCTCTCTCTCCTCTGGCTGCGGTATGAGGCTGCTGCCTGAGATAATATTTAGACAGGATGGAGTTTCAACCCTGGCCTTGCTTAGTGCATCTCTCTCTCTCTCTCTCTCTCTCTCTCTCTCGAAACGATTTGTAAATGGAGTCCGACATAAGTCTCCAGCACTTTAGGAGCCAAATACAGTACTACAAAAAATGGATAGACACGTCATTCAATAGAACTGGAAGAATGTGGCATGCAGCAGGACAACAGTTAGGATGTGGATGCACTGTTTTTGTTGCAGAGCATGAGGTGAAAAAAAGTCAGATCAAAAGAGCTAAACTTTTGAGGAGATGCAGCATGGACCGCCTGCAACACGCAATGAAAGAGTGACAATGGTCCAGGAAAATGTATCTGTACTCTCAATCAATTTTACTTTGTGGACAATCACGATTAATCTCTTACTCTGTCTCAGATTGAAGAGAGAAGCAGAGAAATAAGCTGAACACAAAAGCAGTCCTCTTGGAGAATGGTTGAAATGTTACCTATCACCACTAGGTGTCCCTAGATCTCCCAACAATAAAGAGGACAGATGGAAGGTGCCTATAACTTACAATTACCTATATATTATGTTACATGGCCACTCATATAGACAAAGGCTGAAACACACATACCCCCAAAGGTAAAACAGACACAAACACGCTGTCGCCCGATCCCACATTGTAACCATAGTGTCCTGGCTCAGGACCCCCTCTTTTCATACCCATCCAAAGTCAAATGCTGTAGTTTCTCATGGGTTTCATTAGGGGTATAAGTATGGCTCTCCATGGCTCTCAGTGCTGCTGACCACAGGAAACTAGTGAGGAATAATCCAGCCTCACTTGATTTATGGCTTTTATAGAGGAAGTCTGCTGGAAACATTTGTTCTCCAAAACTCTGTGCAATTCTTTTTTATTCTGCTGTGTTTTCAATGATGTAGTATGTGGAGTGAGGAAGAGGTGGCAAGTGAGAGAAAGAGCGAGAGAGGCAAAAGAAAGATACATTACGAGAGCCTAATAGCAATGCCAGACATTCACTAGAATGTGACAATACTGCATGTTCTGTGGGTATGTTTTCTGACAGAAATGTAGATGACTGCTGACATTATACACTAAATTGTGATTGTTAGTGTGAAAAACAGTTAGTTGTTAGTAAGTAAGTAAGGCCAACAATCTCTAATGCTAAAAGTTATTCCAAACATTTGAGTATGCATACTGTGGTACGCAATTCACAATTACAGCTTAAACAATGTTTTAATCAAGTGATTAGTCGAGTGACCAAACTGTTTTTATTATTACAAAGTCATTATCTTTGGGTTTTTGATTGCTGGTTGGACAAGAAAAACTATTTTAATAGGTCACCTTCAGCTCTGGGAAATTGAGATTGCAGTTTTCACTATTTTCTGACATTTTATTGACAAAACAAGTGATCAAGAAGATATGCAACAGCTTAATCAATAATCAAAACAATCGTTAGTTGCAGCCCTATGCACGGTGTCTTCCACAACACTAATCATTTTACAATAGACAAGGGCCCATTCAAAGCATAGCCAAGAATATCAGCCTGGTTGCTTGGCAAGCGTACCTGCACTCCTAAGGTTTGGGTCCATGTCTGGCATCTCTTTGACCGCCTCAGGACTCACACTGTAGATAGATGCTCCTGCCTCATTGGTTATACTAGGGAAAGAAAAGGAAGGAAAAAATGTCAGTGAGAAAGAGAAAAAGAGGGGGAGATGATGGTTGGCAGGTGAGGCAACATAGTGAGGAGTTATTATAGCTTGAAATACATAATGGTAAGGGTTCATAATGCTCATTTTCAAGTTCATAATTGTATTTAGAGGTTTTACCAGAATAGGTTTACATGGTTTAATTTTCAAAAAACATCATATTTTAGTTGTACTGCACATTGCTGCAGCTCCTCTTTTGTGTGTTGAGCTCTCTGTTTTAGCTACAGAGTGAGGCATCTCACTTCTGTACCATCTTTGTTGGGAGTCGCACATGCGCAGTAGCTAGGTTAAGACAACTAGCTAAGCAGAAGCAGAGTATGAGGGCGTACCACGCTAGCAGCTAGGCGAGCATTATAACATGTGTTACAAAGTGACGCACGTTGGTCACGGAAGTAAAGGCTGGACTACAATAGAGCTGTTTGGAGCAGTTTGTGAACAGTGTTTTCTGTTGGAGATGGTAAGTCCCTTTGGGGTGGACATTGGACTTTTTCACTTTGTAAACCTATAACATGCACAAAAAAGATATATAAACACAAAAAAGGAAAGGGAAAACCCAAAAAGCATAATATGAGCACTTTTACATTGACAGCACAATTACAATCTTTCAAATGTACTTCAAGCAGGTGTGAAAAACCACATGTCTTCCGATTGCACATATGAGCCATTGGCTAAAAGTGTAACTATGAATACTAAACATTCAGAATAGGTCAACTTGTGATTCCGATAACTGAGTGAGATCATTTGCCCACTTAAAGAATGGCATTAACTTTAAGTAAGAACTAGATTCGCAATTATCTATTTTTGTGAATACTGTTTTGAGTATGACCACCTTTTCACATTGAAACGACTGACATTTTAATAGGCTATATGAAGTTTGATAAAGTAAAGTGCATTGAATCAGCAGCCCTCTGCAGTGTACTGGCAGTTTATGTGACACTACTGCCATCTAGAGGTGTTGGGGTGTACTGCTATTTGTCAATGTCTAAAAAAACATTGCTGTCATGAGTGAGATTGAAAATTATTAGAAAACAAATGTGACTGTGCGAAAGTGGTGTTGGTGCTCCAATTCCCATTAATAATCTAGCCAATGTAAGGCCAGCAAAACCATGGATTTTCTCATGTTTAGAAATCAAGAAGATGTGCTTTTGTTTATTCCTGTGTAGAACTGAACACAAAATAGACCAATAAGATTCCAAACACAATATATCTTCAGAGACAAAGCCAGATTTTAGTGAAATGTCAAAGATATAACAACAAAAACAGGGACAGGTTTAATTAAGTTCAGTAATTGGTTGTCTCTGCCACCTTTCATTTGACACAGTGAAATGGTGAATTAGGGTTTGCAAGAGTGACACCTAATAAATGTTTTCTATTCCTTTTTATTTCATGAACATTTCAGTGCCATATAATTCATTCATTTAGATATTATATATGTAAAAGTGCTTATTACATGAGATTTCAAGACGACTTAACAAAAACAAGTCATATTTCATATAAGTACCTCATAAATGAACTTGCAAAGATTAATTCATCTGAAATCAAACTGTTCATGTGCCGATTTCTGTATTATTGACATTTTTGACATGTAGATGTTGACAGTGAAAATGAACTGATTCTACATGGCAACATTGGGTTTACATAGCAACAAATTATACTATTTCCCATGTTAATGTATTCAGTCTAAAGTAGGCCGCTTATCATCCATCACTACACAGACAGGGTGGTGGTACAACAAAGCCACCGATACCCGTGTAAATGCTACCGACATACAACTAAAGCTGTCATTTTGTTTAGCCATTCTATTCTCTCGGCTGGATGGACAAAGGGGGATGACTGGAGGAAAAAAGGGGGGCTTTTTCTTCAGGGATGACCAATATGAGGTCAGCACCTCCCCAATCAATGTCCACAACTCAGAATGAGGCCTTCTGCACACACGCACACACACACACACACACACACACACACACACACACACACACACACACACTATCCTAGAGGCCTGGACTTTGCCACAACAACCTTGCCAATTCCAAGTATCTTGTTAATGAGGAGTGGCAGAGGCCTTCTGATGGGAATCACATTTAAATTAACTTGTCCTCCCTCCCTCTTTTTCCCTATCTATTCATCCTTTCCTCCGCCTCACTGTTCTTTTTGTCAGCTCCTCATCCATCGTGCTGACAGCTGACATATCGCTATGGTGACACTGCTAACGAGCACTGGCACATGACCTTCAAGGAGGTCAAAGAAGAACTGGTCATTAACCTGACACACACACAGTCAGACACACACACACACACAGACACAGACACAGACACACACAGACACACACACAGACACACACACAGTCAGACACTCACACACAGTCAGTCACACACAGTCAGACACACACACAGTGTCTCTCACACACACACACACACTCAAGAGAGTATGAATATAATACTAAAAATATCAACTCTACCCAAATCTCATGCAGCTCTCTCTTTAAACAGAGTATAAAGATAGACATAGGCAAGGCTTTTAATTCTGCTGCACCACTAACCTATCTCTCGGTCCTCATTTAGGCAGTAGGACAATGAAGGTCAAGTAAAAGAAAGGCAGCGTCTTAGCTGGTTTTGTTCAAGAAAGAGAGACAGAATGACAAAAAGAGAGACGGTGCTGGCAAAAGTATAAAAAAAAAGTGAAAAGATAACATTAAGAACACAGAAAACTAGAAAACAATAACATATGGAGAGAAAGGAAAAGAAAGCCACCAGCCCCTATCATGTCTAACTTAATTAAGGCTGCCACTGGGCCAGCTGGGTAACAGCACTGTCATGGATACAGCTCTGAGCCCTTATCGCCATAGCGTCCATGGCTGTCGCCATAGTCAGGGCATCATCCTGGCAGCCAGCAGAAGGTTGTCTGCTCCCCATCTCTCTGGCCTAAGTGGATGGATGGTCGAAGCATGGACACACACAGTCAGAGACACAAAGTCAAAGATCGCCTCTTGGTGTAAAGCGATGACTTGGTGGCCCTGTAGGGTTGTCATTTATTCACACTCTTTTGCTTTCTCAATTGTATACACACACATAAACACAGGCCTGCCTGTAGCCCTGTCCCATCCTGGGGCAAAGTCACCAACTGGCTCCCCTACTGGTGTCTCACACACACACACAATGACTGGTCCCCCACTGCTCCTCAAGAAACCTAACATTGAAAGAGATGGATACACACTTTGATACCTCATTACAGCCTTCTGGCTCACACAACCCTAATCTAAATTAAAAACAGCTCATCTGATCAGTCAGAAAAAAAGAGGGGTAATAATATCATAATATCATCAACTAATTTGATACACAGGACAAAAAGTTGAACAGAGGAGGGGGAGAAGGGAAACAGCATGAAAAAGAATGCAAGATTGATGTTTGGTTTAAGAAAATTGTAGAGGTCGACCGATTAATCTTAAATTTTTTTACATAATCGGCATCGGCCAATATTAAGCCGATTAATAAGCAGGCGCATCTGCGGGCAGCCTAGTGTTAAAAACATGAATAGCAGACATTTTTTACAGCGTACCCAGACCAGCTGCCTCCAGCCCCTCCCCTCGTGAATTCTTGCGCAGTGTGTCTCGCACAGTCACTTCAGGTTCAGACGCTACCATTAGTAGTAGCATGTTGCTGGTGTTCTTACCTTGGGATTAACTGTACTAATAAAACCGTACAAAACACTGCGGCCACACCGCTGTGGAAGCTCCCCGAATATCATTTATCAGAGTCTGGTTGTTACCCCTGTCCGTGACAGTCTCATCCACTCCTATAACGGAGCTAACTGGAGCTAACCGCTAACGGAGCTAATCGTTGCTAACAGAGCCTTCAGTTCTCCGTGCCTGTATCCATTAACTGCATCTATGGACTCGAGCACGAATAAAACCCTTAATTTTATTAAATTGGCTGGACGAGTTTTAAATTCCAAACAAGAGTTGCTTGAATGACAGAAATGTGCTCAGATAAGATCCTAATGAGGTCAACAGGACATGTAACAGTAGGATCCCCAAAACACACACAAACAAATGAACAATGATCTAACAAACAAAAGTGAACAAGAACTGACTTTAGATAGCCCTAGTCTTATGTGATTCAACAGGAGTTAGGAGGAAATAGTGTTGAGATTAATAATAACGTCACTTTCTGTGAAGCTTGCAAATTTGTATTCTCAGAAGTTTAATAAATGCTGCTAAGTGCACTAAACTTTATTTTTTCATTGAAAGGTTTATTTGACAAAGTTTATTTTCTTCTTACCTGTTTCGTTTATTTAATATATTTTTCATACATTATTTATACAATATAGGCTACAGTATGTTTTTACATTATACATTTTTAATTGAAGTATAGGCTACAAGTGTAGATTGGTGAAGTGTTCAATAAATGTTTTTGTTGAGAAATTCTGTGTATATTAGTGTTACATTTTATCTTTCAAATAGAGGTTTAAAGACAAGCACATAACGGCCAAATATCGGCCAAAATAAATCGGCAGCATTAATCTGCAATCGGCTGACCCTGATTTCTAAAGATCGGCATCGGCCAGAGAAAAACCATATCGGTCGACCTCTAGAAAATTGCTGTATTTCGAAGTATTCTAGCCACACGGACACAGACAATATGTGAATATGTGGCCCAAGAAGATTCTTCAAGGGTCCAAAATCTTATGCTTGTAATATGTGTGAAAAGTGACTGACTTTGTAGATGTTTAAAAACTTAGTTGATTCCAGGGCTAATACAAACTAAGCATGCCATCAGGTAAAACATTTCATTTATAAGTAACCTGCAGTACCATGAAGGCATTGAGAAGCTCAGTGGGAATGGATTTATAGCAATCGAATGGTAGATTGTACAACATTCTAGATGGCTTTCAAGTCTGAAAGGTGAGGATTGCATACACACACACCTATATAGTGTCATACTATAATGGCTCAATCTGTCACTTTCTTTGTCCAAAACTCAGTTTGTGTTCAAGATACTTGGATTGGCTTTATTTTACTGCCTTAGAAGGAGCTGTGATGTCACATATTACCAGCACAAAATATATTCATACAAAGAAACACTGACACATAAGTTGCTCTGTCCTGGCTGCTCAAACAGCTTGGGTCCATTGTTCAGTCAGCTGCAAAGCTTGACCTCAGGGAGACAAATTGAGGGACGCACCATCTCTCTCTCAGACACATACACACACACGCACGCACGTACATACACGTCGGGTCTGAAGACGATGACATTTTTCACAGAGAAAAGCGTCCAAATGGCAGGTGTCAGGGGCCGTCAGTCTCTAGCGAGGCGCTAGAAGGCAGGCAAGCACACAGACACACAGACACACACACACACACACACACACAAACATAAACTCCAACTGCCACTATGAGGCACGTCTGAAAAGAGCAAAGCCTCACAGACACTCATGTCAATCTGGTAGCAGGAAAGGCCTGCACTTGTGTCACGCACAAAAGCATACACATCAGCATGCATGCACACACAAACACACACACACACACACCAAATCACAAATACACACATGGCATGTCACACAGACTCATCACACATGTTTGTCACACGCAGGACTATCGCAGGGAACACTAAAACCCTAGGGGAGGATGGCATGGAGGGCGGGTGGAAGGAGGGGAAGAAGAAGGGACAGAGGCTGACCACCAGTGTGGCATGGAGGGAGGAGAAAGGGGGGCTGTGGGTGATATGGATGAGGCTGGCAGATATTCACTGTCCACCACCTGCGAATGCCAAAGGTCCTTAGCCGGACGCCTCTTCTCTACTTATGACGCATCAAAACTGGTTATGCTAGTTATAAACCAAGAGGGTTGGAAGGAAGGAAGGCTGGAGAGCAGAAGGGAATAAAGTAAAGAATGAAGGAAGGAACAAAAAATAAAGCAAATGGGGAAAAAAGAAAAAGGCAATGAAGGAAAGTACAGTTGTCAAGATACAGATGTCCCAGCCTTTCATGCCCTTTAGACTGAACATTGCCCGTTTGGTGGGTAAAAGTGAGGAAGAAGAAGCACACACCGAACTAGAGTTGGACAGAGGAAAATATTTCAGTTTCCTGGGAGCAACAATTAGTAGCAGAAGCACATCACACTGCTCTCTAACTTTTTTTATTTTTTATTTTTACTTCCCTAATCATCAGTTAACAAGTTAATCGTCCTGTGTAAGTGCGCTTTCACACCTATAGTTAGGTATACTCGGTGTGAGTCATACGGTCAAAACGGTCGCTTGTTTATTGGAAAGAATATCCGAGTGAAACTCGTTGATGCTTCATTGTCTCAGAAATAATGGAGCAACACCAAATTTATAACGTCTTGGGTTTCTTGATTTTGCTTTACTGTTTCTAATATTTTTAGAAGAAGGCAAACAAGATGATCAGCTGACAAGACAGCGAGTAAAGGAGAGGGGGGCCCTGTTGAGGGAGATTATGATGTGTTGTCACACAGATGAGGAGCAATGTATGGTCGAAAACCGAGACCTCCGTTCCATTCGAGTTTGGTTGTTGGTCCACACCAGAATTCGAATGAGCTCTCACACCACCCCAAACGAACCGGACTATCCCACAAAACGCTCCAGGGTTCGGTTAAAATGGACAAAACTGCTTAGGTGTAAAAGCACCCTAATGTTCAGTCTATAATCTAAATAACATTCTATTATATTTCAGTTTTGTGAAAACTCATTTTGAGGGATGTCCAATTCCTCATCCACAACTCTTGTTCTTCACATGTCCTCCCTTTTTAGTTTCCACCTCCAAAGCAATGTGGTTCCCCTGTGAAAAAGACACTAAGGGTTCAGCTCCATGCCCTTTCTTCCATCTCCAATTGTAATTCCATCCAGCACACTCTCCACCTGCCTATAAATGCTTTGTTATTTCAGACATACGCATCACATTTTGTGATTGAAAGAGTGATCAAACAGAGACTTCAGAAAACTACAGACATTTATCAATCAACTCATTTATTTTAGGAGCTCCTTCTTTTCCTGTTCACCAAATGAATAAATACCTAAATATATTTTCATGGTTGCACAAAAAGATTATGGAGCTCCTTTGTGACACACGTCTTGCTCAAATAAGAAAAACAAATAAAATTCTGTATTTTGGTAGAATCTGTATTTTTACTTTACTTTTCCAGTACAATTTACCTTTCCTAAATGGTTATACGTGCCTTCCTCTATCCATCCTGTAATAAGTCTAAGATGCAACCTTTTCAAGTACCCATGGGTTAATTTTCCTCCCCTGAAATGAAGATACACCCCACAGCCAGGCTGTGGTCTTTCCATGCCTCTAAATCCATCTGTCCCCCTGCTCCTCCTTCTAAGCAAGCGTCAAACCTTCGATAAGGCCAGAGTGCTTGCAACTCACTCAGTCATCGCTGCTTCTGCCACTGTATGTTCATCACTCACTCAGCCTGGCCCTGGGAGCATGCCTGGACACAGGACATGACAGGGGATACACACACACAGTCATAAATACAGTCTACACCACTGTCCTCCAGGTCCATCAACTAGCCAGTAATAATGATCTCATCCCACCAGGAGTGAGCTGAAGGGCAAGACAGTCAAGGTCTTGCCCTCTAGATCATTAAGCATGTCTATGTGTCAGTGCAGCCGTACACTGCTGGCTATTTGAGTAGGTTTCTTGCTGTGACTGCTTGTATTGCTCTTGGACAACTCTAAGTATGAACCAGTCAAGGAGAGAATGATGACCACTACTAGGAAGAGAGATGGCATACTACTCATTAGAGCTGTCAATCTTCCTCTATAATACCATTCGAATTCCATTTGATATTTTTTTTAATATTCGAATAATATTTGAATATTTAATGCTCAATTGCAGCCTGTAAAATAATATGTACTACACTACTCAAGCTTATGCATTGTCAATGGCATTACAAGCATGTGGTTTTTGTTACACGTTCCGTCCACTAGAGGGGCTTCTAACATCAGCCTGGCCTTGAGGGGACCTGCACGCAACTTTGTTTACATTCATTTTCCACCACGGGCACACAGCGACAAACACAAATCAACAGAGAACTCTGTAATGAAATGTTATCTAACAAGTGTAGTAAAGCGGCTCTGTTGTAAAGGCTAACAGTGCTCGGTTAGCACAATGACATCATGTTAGAAAGCACAGCCGAAAAGTTTTGTCATAAACTAGCTAGGTAACAAATGATGCTAACGGCATTAATAACTAAGCCAAACGGTGTTGTCACTACTATTTTAGTGATTTATAAGCAACCTTTTTTTTTGCAGATTGTCACATTACTGAGAATACAGAAGGTAATATATAAGTAGAAGCTAACTCTGACAGCTGACATTACATTTAAAGCCCATGTTGCAGGGTTTATTTTCTAATGAATTTGTGCAATTTGCTTGTTGGTAATAAACATTTAAACTGTTACCCAACAACATCAAATACAATGGATATCACAAAATGGAATAAAATACGAAAAAGTAGTACTATTTTACACTGGTTTGCAATGATTCTCTTTTCCCCCACAATGCATTGCACTACGTCACGTTGGGGAGACGACAGACCAAAGCCCCGTCTCTGTTCACCGTTTATGTGCCACTGGTGTTGCAAAATATGACTTTTGGTCTCGACCGAGTCCATGTGTCTTTATTATGTGTATAATAATATTGGAGGGAAAGTGAAACACAGCTTGAACGGGGATACTGTTCGGCTTTTCACAAGTTTAGACAGCTAGCTACGCCGACGTTTGCTAACGTTAGCGCAACAGCGTTAGCCTAGACTGCTAGCTAGGTAAATATTACGACTGCCTTCGGAGTTTCCAATATCTGCGTCCACGTTGTCAACATAAGACATGTGGCGTTAGTGCTCCTTTTGTACCATAATTTTATTGAATAAAATGTTAAGCTTCGCTCCTACGAGATGGGTGGGTTTTTGTTAGCTACATTCAAAGCTAACTGGCTATAGTTAGCCTGTATGCTAGCGGAATTAGCTAACGTTGCGTAACCAGCCAGCAACTTCGGCAATCGGTAGTAGTTTCGGTAAGCTAACCACGACAGTATTGTCGCCCACAATCAACCTCTGCTGCTAAAAGCAGTCAATCTGCAGTGATGTTTGAAATAGAGACGCTTGTGGATGTGTTAGCTGTCGTGGTTAGCTCGCCGGAACTACTGCCGAAGCTGCTGGCTGGCTACGCAACATTAGCTAATTCCGCTAGCACAGGCTAACTATAGCCAGTTAACTTTGTGTGTAACGTAGCTAACAAAAACCCACCCATCTCGTAGGAGCGAAGCTTAACATTTTTTTTCAATACAATTATCGTACAAAAGGAGCACTAACACCACATGTCTTATGTTGACAACGTGGACGCAGATATAGGAAACAATGAAGGCAGTCGTAATATTTACCTAGCCGTCTAGGCTAACGCTGTTGCGCTAACGTTAGCAAAACGTCGGCGTAGCTTTAGCTAACTGTCTAAACTTGTGAAAAGCCGAACAGCATCCCCATCCAAGTAATAAATAAACACTAGGCAAATATGTTGTTACTGGAGCTAGTAGGGTCCATCAAAACGTGAGATATCTAATCGAAAATGTGTTTACAACGTCAGAGGATTTCACAGGTAGGACTGACTGGCAAGTTAGCCCATAGCTAGCATGATGCCTTCTATTTCTAGATCTAGCTAGATTACCAGTACTTATCTGAACTAGCTAACGATATGATCACTGTCACTAAATATAAAGAAAACATTGACTTTCACTCGGTGCTATTCACTGACAGTAAAAACACCTCTTCCACCTCTTCCTCATCCCAGTCAGTCACCATAGTTCTAGTACTAGACTGCGGCACGTCTCCCCAACGTGACGTCATCACCGAATTGCGTTAAAAAACCCACTAAATGACTAAAACGGCGAAAACTGGCCTTTAACACTATTTGGTGACATTTTTAACAATGATATACATATGTTGAGTACTTTATGTACCCATTAATCAACAGTGGTGGTTAACCTGCAACATGGGCTTTAACATTACCTTTAGCTGTCTTCGTGAAGCTCCCAGCTACGCTAACGTTACTGTACCTGGCGACGCAGTTAGGAAACCAGAACGAGCTAACTAATGTTAACATAAGCACTTTGGCTCGGTGGAAGCATAGACTGTATATATGAATGGAGCAACAGATCCCGTTGCTCTGGGCGGAGACCAGTGAAGGCCAATAGAAGCACTTCTCTGGTGATGGCTAGGGTTACTGCGCAGCCTCCAACTGAGAGAGACGACGTAAATGTGACGTGAGCAACGTGTCTGAAAGTTGTAAGTCTTCTGGTAGCTGTGCCAAGAGAAATCTCAATCATTCCCAATCTTGCAGAGACGAAAAGCGTAGGTATATGTAAGGAGATAACATAGGCACAGGCTAATTATTGCTAACTAAAATGCTAGTTAACATTAGTAATTACACTTAAACAGCTAATGTGAGACGAAACTGCCTGCGCGCTTCTCCTGTACTATACGGTAATTCCTCTACTATGCGACAGTAAGTCGCGTGGTTATGACACAATCGTTAGCCTATTTTTACAAAAACATCTGCTACGGAGCCATAACTTGAGGTACAAGGTAATGGAGCCTTTTATACATTGTCGTGTTTCTTTAGAAATAAACAATGGACAAATAGAGTCTTTAAACACTTCAGATGTAAAGTTATTCGCTGTCAAAGTGGCGCTAAAATGAATGGCAGTCAATGGAATGCTAACGGGAGGTGATGGCTTTGTAGCATTAAAATGGCGCCATTGGCACATTCGAATAGTAATTTCAGCATTCAAATAGTATCGATTTTTTTACTATTCGAATTATATTCGAATTTCGGCATTCGTTCCAACAGCCCTACTACTCATATCAGCCACAGAGTACAACATCAGGCCTGGGAAACTAGTTTAAATTAATTGATAGTACAGAATGTTAGACTCTAGCAAAAATAGTTTCTTTAGGACCCAGCAAATTATAACAAGACTGTGTAATGTCACATAGTTCATTTCAAATTTGACTAATTTCATATGAATACATTGTAATTCATCAAGTAATTCATTCAAGGCAAACAGAGACGCTGATTTGGAGACCCTCAGGGATATGTCTGTTTGTTCATGAAAAAGAGTAACATGGTCATCTCAGAGCAAGTGGTCAACAAATTGGATGTAGTTTTTGTTTGCCTCTAGCTGTGTTTTGTGTGTGTGCATGTCATCATCACCACTGCCCAACGATCTCGCTGACCTTACTCGACATATTCTGCCCTCTGATATCATTAACATCTGCCAAACACTGTCAGCTTCTCATTCTTCATGCACACAGCCCCAAACACACATATATTAAAAATGTATTATAGTTCAATCATTCAACATTGTAAAAGCAAACAGAGTTCAAGTTTAGTTAAACAAGCAAAAGTAGCCACCACGCCTCAGACAAAAACATGATATTACTAACACTCTCTGGTTTCAATCCTTTTTTTCTTATCTATACAACTCAGTCCAATTAAGCATAAAAATGAGCTTCAACCATTACCCCACAAACATCAACCTTTAGAGATTAGAACAGATGGATTATGCAAACACTTGACAAGAGCAGGTTTGCTTTGTAAAGTACAGTAGTTGAGAAAGGCTGTCAACATCTTAGAGCTCAGTCAGTAGGGAGTTGGGTTGGGAACCGGAGGGTCGCTGGTTTAAGTCCCCATAAGGACCAAAGTATGGTGGTGGACTGGTAGCTGGAGAGGTGCCAGTTCACCTCCTGGGCACTGCCAAGGTGCTCTTGAGCAAGGCACCGAACCCCCAACTGCTCGGGGCGCCTTTCCATGGGAAGCCCCCTCACTCCGACATCTCTCCATTAGTGCATGTATAGGTACTGAGCATGTGTGTGTAATTCAGGCCTGTGTGTAATGTGTATAATAATAACAACAACAGAGTGAAAACATTGTAATTTCCCTTGCGGGATTAATAAAGTACAAATTATTATTATTATTAAAATTCTGTTTGTATAGCTGTGAAAAGGCTTTTTCAACCAAGATGAATGTGAACCCAACCCATTTCAGGGATGTTTTCTGTAGGGTGATTTGGGAAGATGGCAGGAAAGAAATTGGAGCCGATGACCGGTCGACCTCGGTGTGCTGCTACAATATGTAACACTACAGGAGTTATATCTTGAGTGTTGATAGATCAGAACTCACAGTGGCATGTGTGTGCATGTGCCTTCCCTACCAATCAGCTCCTTGCACAAAAATCCAGAAACACCAGCTGACGAGGGTGACAGAGACCACTGCGCGTCACCAAGAAAAACACGGCAAACCCCACACACACACTCCTGCGCAGACATCTGTCTGGTCAGTGTTGAGCACTTTTATGAGCTTTGACAAAGCCTGCATGCTCTACCAGGCAGGGCTAAAGCACAGTGACAGACAAGGTCATGCTGCACTGGCCTGTCAAGGAGCCAGAAAGAAAGAAAGACACACACACAACACACACATGGCAGTGTGCTAGCCATGAGCAGGTGTTAATGACAATGACCAGGTAGTAATAATAATCAGAACACACACATACTCACACACATACTCCATATACATACTGAGTGATAAGACACCTACAACCTATTTTAGTCAGAAATGTGGATTTTGTTTTCTAATCTGATGTCACAAACTGACGCCCAGCAGGACACAGCTGTGTGGCAAATAACCTGATGTGCATTCAGTGGGGGCCATCACAGACACAGACAAACCTTGTCAGCTAAATAATACCTCATGCTGTATAATGTCCTGCAGGGGGCTGGCCATTCATAGAGGCATTGTTCAAGCTTAATCATGTATGGTTACTTTGTTGTACATGATCTAATCGGGGCATGAAAAGATGAATCTGGTGATTTATTTCACACTTAGCAAAACAATATTAAAAGGGAGATAAAGGACTATTACATGTGATCCAGTTGAAAAGCTGTCACACTTTATGATGTGGTTACAGTTCTTATACTCACCCATTTGAATGTAAAATTCTATGTGTCTTATGTATGTGGTCCATTTACTAGCTTTTTCTGAAGGTTTTCGACAGCATCTCTCAGTCTTTAACAGTAGATAGAGCAAATGACAACCAGAGATGCAGTTGAAAGCTTCGGAAAACCCTTGTAGACCTGTGTTAAGTATATTGTCAAAAATATGTTTATAACAACATAATTTACATCAGCTGTAAATTGGTGCTGAAACAATTAACCAATAAAGCGATTACTCGATCGTCAGAAAATTCATCGTGAACCATTTTAATAATCGAGTAATTGTATATTGTCAAACATTTCCGAGTTAAAGCTTCTCAAATATGAGGATTTGACGCTTTTCTCTACTGAATATTTTTGTTTTTTTTAGAGTTAATCTGTTGAAAAAATAAAACAGAACGAAATATGACATGATTAATTGATTATGAGAAAACTTGTTAGTTGCAGCCCTGCTTTAAATATATAGTTAATGTCTCTGTTCTGTTACCAAACAAATAAATAATCCCAGTAATTTGATCACTATCTGCAACATATATTAGATTTATGGCATGTAGAGACACACACTGGCCAGTCTTTTATACACATGTACACCTATTCCTCCACTTAATGACACTACTTAGACATGCACACAAATATAGACAAATGTCTTCAGAAAAGGCCACACTCCTTACAAATTATGGAAGAGGTGACTCAGAAAGTACGATGAGTCTACTCAAACAGGACTAAGGCACTAAAAACTGCATACACACAAACAACATACAAGTAAGGATGTCCCGCAGGCTGCCATTTCTGGCTGTCATTCCAGCTGAGCATTGAGGCAGAAGGACAGAGAGAGAGAGAGAGACAGGCGGGTGGAGAAGAAAGGGTGGGTGAGGGTGGTGACACAATGAAGGCTCACAGGGAGACAGGAAGCAGATGGTGCAAATGAGGCTGTGGTATTTAATGAACTACTGCACTGTCAAGGAGGAGAGGAGAGGAAAGGAGAGTTTGTATTACCTATCTAAACCACAGCCATTTATACCTTTAACATTACTTTCAACACCGGCAGTGTCACATTTTAATGGCTGATCCCACCTAACACAGTAATGATGTTAAAAATCCTCATAAAATGAAAACTGTTCTCCAGCCTGGCCAAATAACACAATGAAAACCAAATATAATCACTCTATATTTCACACACACATTCTTAGTTTTTTTGGAGCCAGAATACATCTTTTAAAGAGCACAGCTGCTTTCAGTAGCACAAAGAGAGAGCAGAAAAAAAAACAAGGGAAGCCAAAGAAACATGGATGGTAAGGTGATGATGGAAAGAGTCAGTGACTTTGTAACTACATTGAAGCAGACCGGGCAGCATTCCGTTCAGGAATAGTTTGTCTGTGCAGTGTAAGGTCGATGTTTGTGCTGGTGGTTTTCCACTTACATGACTGAGCCAGCATCCTATGCATGGGCTGCCTGAAAGACTTTCTACACCTGTCGATCAAAGCCTGTTTGAACCTGCTTGGGTATCGACAAGTGTTCATACATATAGAAACACCAAAAAAAACATATACCGCAACATGCAACATATACCAGAAACTGGGTCAATTAATTGTACTGGGGACATTCACAGCAAGCACTAAGACCCCTTGCTGTTTCTGATGCTATATGGTTATTCTCCGTCATTGCCATCATCTTTGTAGCCGTGGTAATGAGGTTTCCCTAATGGCAGGTCGGGGTCAGCTGTGGGTCAGTCAGCAGGGGAGTAAGACCCTCAGAGTTAGCAACAACCGTCACTCCCTGAAGCCAGTCATCTTTCCCTGCCCTCCCATCATCATCTATCAACATTCACCCATATATCTTGAATGAGTCTTAAATATAAAGAAAATAAACACGCATTACTAGTTTTATCAGCAGAGCAGACATGTGCCACCCCTACTACATCCTTAAGGAAGGCACACAATCAGTAGCACCTTCAAAGCTGGTGTTGTATACTATACAAAGAGAATGTCTGAATTAATTGTCATTTGGGATGTTTATGATTTATATAAAATTGATTAATCACGGTTACACATTCGAGCAATCAAAAATATTTCATTCCAAAGTGCAGGGTGTACTGTTTCCCCATCCCTGGGATATATGTTCCATTTGTGCAGGTGGGATAACTGCACCATGCATACCATGAGCGTTTCTTCCCCATACGACAGGAAAGGCACAGTAAAAAGACAACATGTTGGAAAGTGAAATAATCTCCTGCCATGTTGTGTTTAGCTTCATCTCATAGCTTTCTGCCAGAGAAGCCAAGATGTTGCAAAAAATGACAGCTTTTCTTTATTTAATTATTGTTTCAAAATAATTGACTAGTGTTGTTTAATGGAGTCAAATACTTAAATTTTGTTAATACATTTGTACTGCACACCCATGAAAAACCCATGTCACTTGTTTAAAACTTGCTATGAAGAAAAACAGGCATTTCATATTTTTCAGCTTTAAACAATTAACCAAGTACTGCTGATCATTAATGTGGCAACAAATGACTGAGGAAAGTGCTTAAAATGAACACCCCTAAATGTCAAATTAATATTTGCTTCTCACCACGTACTGATGAAAGGACCAGGCCACTTATTTTCGTAATTTAGCAACTTTAATGACTTGACATCATACTGAAGGTATAAATTAAATTGATATTAATAGGATATGAATTGTATACAAAACTTTGATGAGTTCTACCGCCTTACAATGGACGTTTGTGGTCAGAAATGTGAGGTTAATACCACCCAGGTATTACATATATCCCACAGTGTGCATAATACTGACTGGGCTGTCACAAGAGAATGAGACAGAAGATGGATAGAGAATAGAAAAGTGCAACAAGAGCAGTCCGTGTATATATTTTAATACAGACACACACCGATTCTGCTTTAACATCTATGTGTCTGAGCCAACATCAGCCACGGTCCACAGAAACCAAAGTTTGGCATAAGACCAGATGACTCCAGGGCGATATCATCTGGATAACAACAACCATATTTCTATGGCTAACGTCAAAATAACATCTCTCTGCTCTTCCAAAGTTCATGCATTTGCAAAAGCTTTTATTCCACAAACCCTACTAAGGCAAAGGCAGACCATTTACACATGTGTTGCGCGCTGCAAAAATATAGTTAATCATATCAGGTGATAAAGGCCATTCAGCCAACACCACATCAAACAGAAGTCCAACATTCTTAGGCGTTGTGAAAAGCACAAATGGCATTAGCTCCAGTAAAAGAATGAACAAGAGAGACATTATATCAAGATGTTAACTTCTGCTGCTCTGGAGGTGCTCAAGTCTGCTCAAAAGAAAAAAAATGTCTGTCATGAAAATAATCAAGGGGAAGTTAACTTAATAAACGCCCCACTTTTGACCGTTTTTTTCTAAAAGGAAAAAAAGTGGGCTTTTACACCAAGGTATGACCTTTAAAGTGTGTATGAACTCTCCTGTGCAGACAAGCACATTCACGCACAGCTCAGAATCATTCTAGGCTGTGGTCCCAATGCTAACCTCAAGTCAACAAACACACATGGAACTCAGCAGAGAGAGAGAAAGAGACAAGGAGAAGCCGGTGGTTATTACGCTTGGACCAAGGTTCTGTGCTGTTGTATTCTGAAGTGTGGACTGGGTCTAGTTACAGATAGAACGTGGACCACAAAATGTCTCTTTAATTGGACCGAAGTGAAACGAAGTCCATATGTCTTTAATAGACAATATTCGCTTAAATTGACACATTGCAAATTCTCTCATCTGTGTCCAGCTCTTTCACTCCCACACATTTTCCTCCTCTGTCCTTTACTCTTTCACATTGCTAACTCCCTTTATTCACACACCCTTTCCTCTCCTCTACACACTTAATTTTCCCCATTTCTATACCGCGACAATAATTTCTTATTTATCATCATCATTCCGGACTTCATTGACACCCCCTTCGTCCCACTGTCTTCCCCATCCTGACGTACCTCTCTCCTACTATTTTAATAGTAGACTGAACACTGGCATTAAATATTTACAAATGGCACTCAGGAATATTTCAGCGAATGTTTTTTTTTCTGAAAGGTGTGCTTGAGGAGTTTTTCAAACAGTGGGAAATATAAAATGCAGTTTGTCTTAATTAAATAAACAAAATGTTAAGTGTAATATTAAATAATATCAACACATAACAATAATGTGTGAATCGTGTAGACCCAACCCAATACGCCATGGAAGTCAGGCCTCTGGACAGTAGGTTTCTTCCATCCATTTTCTATACCTATTTATCTCTATTCAGGGTCACGGGTAACTGGGGCCTGTTCTAAACTGGATGAAACACCTTACCAGTAGGACACATCCAGGGGGTGAAAACAGCGCCTAGAGATGAGGTCAGCGAAGACTGACTCGGTCTCACGACAGGCTGTCCCATTGCCAATGACAACCCTGGAACAGCTAGCATGGACAGAGGAAGAGGAGAAGAACAATGAGGATTATGAAAACAACCATAACAGTTTAAAAATGAGGTTAGGTTCCCCGTTTAATATAATGTTCAGTGATACGTCAGAAAAAAGACAAGATGATTGAGTAACACTACTATGGTATTTCTGCTGCTACATACATGTAGATTGGAAAGTTACAGCAATAAAACATTGATTAATACAACACAATTATAAAAATGCTAGATTTTCTGACACTGTATTTAACTCAACTGGAACTGTGTACTTTTAACAGTGACTATTTAGACACAAGCAGCAGTACCTGTATTTGATCATAAGGTGGCGCAGTTTGTCTGCTTCTTTCTGCTGGCCTGAATTATGCAGGTACACAACATCAGTATGGAGAATCTGACCTGAGAGCAGGTAGATGAAGACAACAGAGGGAGAGAGAAAATGTTGTTATTATGATGACAAGAGGGGGGCTCAAGAGACTAAGCTATATACTATCAGCTAATGTCTCTTCACTGTATGCTGTCCAACGAAGCAGCAATGCCCTAAATAAATCAAATAATTGATGAATTCCTCATCTTTACTGCCTAAGCCTCCACAGGAAGTCCAGCACCTGACAGTTAGCTGCTTCCTCAGATGAGGAGTGTAGCTCTGAATGGACAGCTCTCTGACTGGAAGTCATGTGAGCTAGGAACCACCAAACGCCCGATATATACCTGTGTCTGTTGTAAGTGTGTCAGTGTGACTTTTGGCCACACAATCAGTCACCCAGAGGGTGGGCCCTATCCTTACGCAGTGTGAAGCCACACCCACTGAGGCAAATGCTGTAGCATACAGCACAGTACAGCAGAAACACATAATCCACCCACCAGGGTCATGCCAACTGGCATCTAGTCTCTGACATGCACACACACAACAAAATATAGGCCATTAGCCATTCATTTGCAGTGGCACTTTAGTTTTAATAGTGTGATAGAGTAGATACTAATATGATAATAGAATAGATATTAATATGTTACAGTTACAGAAAAATACTGTTGAATTAAAATGTTTCTGTTCCTAAAAACGTAGCAATTTATGTTTATGCTAAATGAATGTATCAACGACGAATTACATGCATGAATAGAAGAAAACAGTAATTAGGAGAAAGTAGTAGAGCTTTAATTTGTGTTAGAGTAACATATCTGAAGCCTATGAGCTGTACTTCGTATTACTGATTTTAGATCAATGCAGTGGCAGAGGATACACCTGTGTTTGCTGTCAACCACAATGATCAACATGCGTAATCCAACCCGACACCTCTCAGACAGACTGTCAGTTTTATTCACTATGATGTCTAGAGGTTTCAAAAAGAGTGTAATAAAGACGATGCAACATTGCAGATGGGTTATTCTCAGCAGAATTAGAGCTCAAACTGTTTTGGATGCAAAAGTAGGTGGTTTCAGGAGTTCAGAACACTATGTGGTCACTTACTAGTGGGGGAGAGAACTGCCAGCTTACAGCCATGTCTAAAGCCAGGGTCCACCCCCATGATGACACAGCCCCTGACAGGGCACACCAATAGGCGCTGACGGAGGTTCCGCACAAACATGGCAATTGACTCCTTCTCTGCTGCACTTGTCAGCTTAGTCCTAAAGAGAGAGGATGCAAGAGAGAGACAGAGAGATGGTGAAAGAGGGAAAGATAGGCAGAGGAGTGGGGGAAGATATGAACAAACAGAGACAAATGTGTGGAGGATAGTTGTATGGTGATGGTAAAGAGAAATAAAGAAAAAAAAACAAGGAAAGAAAGAGGTGAGGGATGGGGAAAGACAAAGAGGGAATATGGACAGTGTAAATCAGTTAAGTGGTTAAGGAAAAAAAGCCTTGAGAGCACACATGCACATTAACAGTCACACTTAAAATACCTGTAACTTCTAGTGAGAAAAGGCAGAATAAGCCTTTTATAAGAGTCCTCTACTGCATTCTTGACGATTGTGCGAAGCTCATCTCTTGCTAACGTCCTCTGCCTCCACCTGCATTAAAACAGGGGGACAAAAGGGGATATTTTTTTCTACGGGTCATTTCCAATGATAAATACAATCTAGTGAAAGTAATTGTGACTGTGTCAGCAAAGCAACATCCCATCCCACACACACAAAAACAGCCAGTTTGTACAATTGGTTGCAACTGGTGCATTAGGTGTTTTATTAGCAGAACATTTCTTTCAAACAGATGAGACAGCCTCTTGATTAAATATTAAGTGCAATTTTAATTATTTAACCTTTATTTACACAAGATTAGTTGACTGAGGACATATGTCAACAAAGCCCTGCTTCAATAACAAAAAATGGTATTGTGTATATTGTATTGCTTTTATTTAATGTTTCTGTAACCTAAAATCCAAAAGAAAAAAAGAGAATAATTTAAGTATGATTAAAAAAGTAATTGACACAGCAGTATGTATAAAAGAGAATTCTACGATCTAAGAAAACCTCTTTTTTTTAATCCACGCTTCTTTAAACTGTACTTTGTGAAAAAACAATTAGAAATCTTTTGAGTTTCTGCTCATTATTTCTCAAGGTAAAATCCTCTCTGAGGAAACCTAAAAAACAAACCTTGACAAATGAATGGCTTGTATGAAAGTGAGGAGCCTTCATATTTGTCTGGTTGGAAAGTATTGTCACGGTCAGGATTTCTGCACCAATCAGGTGCCAATTTACTGTAAGTCCTTTATTACCAAATATCGTGTGTGATTGCGTTTCTGACCTGTTGTTGATGCACCACCAAGTGAAGTCACTCTTCACCTTGTCGGGAATGTTCACTTTCACCGTCAAAATCTTCAGACTCTCCCCTCTGTTGATTGCCAGGGTCTACACACACACACACAGTTTAATGTTATACAATAAACTGAATAAACAGTCCACACAGGTGCATATGAACACAGAAGAATTACCCACTTCCCTTCCAAAAACCTCACTAGCTTATCGATCTATAAATTGCAGGAACTTCTGTCTGTCTGCGTCTGTCTGTCTGTCTGTGTGTGTGTTATGCACACATCTCTCAAACCGTTAGTCCAATGGATTTCAAATTTGACAGGTGTCTTGCTACGGGCACGAGTAAGTGCAGTGCCAAGTTTGACGTTGTTTAAATAAGAAATGCAAAAGCTATCAGTAAAAGAAAGCATACATTGGCTTTCGCTGCTGGCCACTCCCCCAGCAGAGAGCAGCGGATCTCTCTCTCTCTCTCTCTCTCTCTCTCTCTCTCTCTCTCTCTCTCTCTCGAATCTCTCTCGAATCTCTCTCGAATCTCTCTCTCTCTCTCTCTCTCTCGAATCTCTCTCGAATCTCTCTCTCGAATCTCTCTCTCGAATCTCTCTCTCTCGAATCTCTCTCGCTCGAATCTCTCTCTCTCGAATCTCTCTCTCGAATCCTAACTCTAACTTGTCATGACAAAAAACGAATGACACTTACTAAAAGAAGCGTTATGTCATAAACGTTTATGACTTGTTTATAATGTTTATGACACGTTCATGACAGTGTCATGTCACTCTTATGTAGATATCTTCAAGTAAAGTGTAACCAGTTATTTATATGCAGATTTACATTTGTAGTCTGCTAAATTTGCTTATGTAACTGTAAGACAGAGATATATGTTATTTCTTTGCAGCAAAAGGCTGCAGTTTGTTACTAAAATGTCAGTTGAATTTACAAAGCTTTTTACAAAGCCACAAACAGAGCACAAAAACAAAATATTTTAACTTTCCGCACACATGCCTGTAAAAGTGATGAGCCTAGGAGTATATCCTGTAGCCAGGCCTGTTTTGTTGTGTGCTAGTCCCCCCTCAGAGGAACTGTTACATGCGGTTAAGCAAACTGTAGTAAGTGTCTGACCTTTTCAGTGGGGAACCTTTAGCCCGCCACAAAACAGGGCCAAGAAACAAGACGTCAATCTGGAAACCAAGCGGAAGAAGCAAGCTGACAAATGCCACCACTACGCCACCATCAGCACTGAGACCGCAAGGCCTACCCCCACCTACACTCACACACGTGGTGCCACAACCATTACCACTCTTGGATATGCTGCACCCATATGACACACACACACACAAACACACACAAATACAAAACACAGCTAATGGCATGGCAGAGAATTAATGCAGTGAGGTTGCTTGAATTATGATGAAAGTTAAATTTCTCTTCTGTTGGCATGTTTCTGCCCTGGGCTGTTGCACTGACTGTGATGAGAGTTCTCAAACAATCTCCATCAAAGCACTGAAGTTTAGTTGCTGTTGAATGAATTTTCTGAACATCTGGGAAAGCCCAAGAGTGAAATTAAAGTAGTAAATACAAAAATGAAAGTAGTGAATACAAAACTGGCTTGCTAAATCTGTGTACTCAGGGTTTGGTGTTCAATCTTTCTAGGACCATTTTGTGTAATGAAAAATGAAATACGGTGTTTACATGATGGTCATGCATGACAGGCCGATTCCTACACCTAGCACGCTGTATGTTTGTTGTATGTGGGGATAAAAAAGTATTTGAAAACTCTATGGGTATCATCAAGTAAAAATAAGTAATGATTAATAAACCAATGTTTTCAGAAAAACAACAAAATGGCAGTAGTTGAAGGTCTCACACCAAAACACGATCTATTGGTCACAATACTTTAGGTAAGCACTGAAAGACAACAGAAGCCATACAGAAAACTGTGACTGTCTATACACAGTTCTAATGGTGCATGAATAAAAGACAATTTAAATCTTAAATCATCTTTGTACTTATTAATTATGCAGGTTCTTTTTAATTGATATTGAACATTTGCCAAAAACCCATCCTTCCATTTGTTGCCTGCATGAAACACACACTTTAAAGCAATACAGAGAAGCACTGCTGCATACTAATCCAAATGTATGCTTCCAAGCATCCTATAATTTAACTACCAAAAAACTAAAAATAATCTTCTCCTCCTCCTCTTCTTTGCCTTGTAGCTAAACCCTAACTGTGGTAAATGCAACTATGCCACACCAAAATTCAAAACATCTGGCTGTCTTCAACAGTTGTGTGATCTGTGTCCTTGTTCTGTTTTCCTTGGATACTGGCCACTGTCCTCGCTGATGTTTGCACATCTCTCAGTTTCTGCCTGGGTTGGGTCACTGGTGGGAGGAAGAGGGTGATCTGAGAGGAAGGGTGATGTGAGACAGAGTGAGAAGCGTGTGTTTGTGTGTTAGATGGGCCAGGAGTGACATGTGGCTAAGTACTGGCCAAACCCTTACAAGACCAGACAGAACGTCTTTCCAAGATGCCCCTTCATCCTCCCACCAGCCCCCAAGGGAGGGCAGTCAGCCAACATCTTCTCTCTATCTGTCTCCTTCTCTCTTTCACCCTTTCTTAGAGGAGTACTATCATCAACACATCCATCTATCCGACGTATCAAGGATAAACAAAAAGATATACACATGCAGACACGCAGATTCACAGCCTTGCACAGTTTTTGACCTGGCTCCAAGTAAACTCTTATTTTGTCTTGTGTTCTGAATGGAAAAAAAAAATGTCAAACAAAAAAAGGATTAAGGGAAATGTCAGTTTTCACGATTTGTTAAACTGTTTCACTGTTTTTTAAGTTCAATAAATGCAAAATCTTTCCAAAAGAGAACGAGTAATCGTGTTAAATAATCGTGATTTCAATATTGACCGAAAAATCGTGATTATAATTTTTTTCCATAATTGAGCAGTCCTAATTACAACTAGTGAAGCATGTGGAATTAAGCTACATTTAGTGAATATTATTCTTGAAACAGTATGAATCCAGATAAATATTGACTCTCTAAATATCCACGAAGATAAGTCACCACAAGGGATCTTGGCCCAGTATGACACACTGGTCTTTTAAACAAACATAAAGGAAAATCTCTGTACTACTCCCGTCTCTTTTACACTCTTATTTTATCCATAAACAAACAAAACACAGCACGGAGTCTGACAGTCGTTCATGAAACAAACTTCAGCTCAGAATGAGGAAGGAGGTAGAGTATTTCAGTTATCACTAACTGTACATCAAAGTTTAAAATGTGGCTTTAACAAAATGTTTTATTAGTTATTTCATTATGTCAGTTGTAAATATTTTATTTTACCAAGTATAAAAAAAGATGACAGAAGGAGATTAAACAGACCAGAAACCACTAATGACAATAGTATCCTACTATGTATATTTTTGGGTGGAGGGGCCATTCTTGAAATGGAAAAGAGGTTGTTGAGGTCCTCCAGAAAACACACACACACACACACACACACACACACACACACACACACACACACACACACACACACACACACACACACACACACACGTGAGTGACAGTGCAAATAAACTGGTTTTTCTCCACCTGTCCATCAAAAAGAAGTGTTTAATTGATTAAACAGTTCCATTTACCCAAGCTCCTCTGCAGGCGAGCCCCACACTGGAGCGCTAAACTACCATTTGATCACAACGCAAATCACATAAAAATTTGCCCACTGCACATTCAACAAATCCGCCTTGGCATACTCAGGAGCATACCGGCTGCTAATAGCTATAAGGTAAATGTGTACCCGAAGAAGAAGACCTCAAATCAAATCTGACGGAATTAAATCTGAGCTAAGCATCTCAACTAGATATGTCAAATGGCTTTAAGACATAATACCAGAGCCTTGTACACACTAACTTTAGATTAATTTCTGTTATATACAGTTATATAATTCTATAAAAGGCATACAACAGGGGCCTTATTATATTCCATGATTTCCCATAATAGTAAATGCTTTTTCGGTCTGAAATGAATTAATCGATTAGCGTATCGACAGAAACTTAATTGGCAACTATTTTGATAACCGATTAATCGTTTCAGTCATTTTACAAGCTCCTAAATTGTGAGAATTTGCAGATTTTCTTTGCGATTGTAAAATTAATGTGTTTGGGTTTTGGGTGTTGGGGTTAGTCAGACAAAACAAGCAACTTGATGACATCACCTAGAGCATTTTATAGACCAAATATTTAATCGATTAATAGAGAAAATAGTCTGCAGATTAACTGAAAATGAAAATTAATCCCAAAGTGCATTTGAAGCAGACAATAAATGTTTCATCCTTCTTTACTCGTACTACTGACTGTGTATGTATTTGTCTAATCAATTAACACTTGGCAATACCTTAATTCAGATTCTAATTCCTGTATCATTCCAATATGTATACCTTTTTAAACCTAAAATATTAAGGATATAATTTCTTAATTTATTTTGTCTGCCACCACAGGCATGTTCACTGGACCAACTCTAAAATCTTTCTATCGCTCCCTTCATAAAATACCACGTCCTCTTCTTTTAACAAACCACCAGAGCCGGGGCTTATTAAATGTGCTAAAGCAAACGGGCAAGTGTGTGCTTACTGCTTACACACATGCCTACTGTCAAAACACATCTCCCACCTGCACCCCCTTCCCGACAACTTGACGGCTAGAAAAGGTTCATTTTAGCCGGAGTCCGACAGCTAGCAGGGTCACAGCAGCCTGTGGATTTACGCTCCATGACAAAAGCGAGTCATCGAATTAAAGGCCTCTCTTCACAGGGCAGGAGAGGGGAAAAGGGGAGGTGTGGAGTAGATTGGAGGGCTGATGTTTAGTCAGAAAAAAGAGAGGGAGGCAGATAAGAGCAAAGCAAGTGGGATAAGTGACAGACGCACCTCAACGTCGCTCATCTGTTCATTTTCTCTCTCCCTTTACCAGCCCCCTTCCCTCTCCCCATCCTTCCGTCCGTCTGTGGGCCCAGCAGCAGTAGCTGTCACTACAGGAGAGCGCCTGTCAATCAAAGCCTCCTAATCCAATGGCATGTCGGCAGGGGACATGTCACATATGTTAAGAGGAGAGAATGAGGGGACTTTCAGGGTGTGCTTGTGTGTGAGCAAGTGTGTGCGCATGCATGTATGTTTATGTGATTGTATGACTGTAGGGCAGAGCGCGGTTGCCAGAGCGTGGTGTGGCAGAGAGGCAGCGGGTGATGGAAGCTGTGGTGACACATGAGGCCCGGGACCAACTCTGAGTAACCCACTAGTCACTAGAGGGACAGAGGGGGAGCAGAGGAAGCAGAGCCGGGCACAGGAGGGATAAATATGGAGGCACAGACAAGGCTAACTGCGACTGACATGGCTAGCATTCAGAAGCGGTACACATGAAGCAGACAGAAATGACACAAACACAAACAGATGGTGTGCGTGTGTGTGTGTGCACGTGCGTGCGTGTATCAGTCTAGGCAAAACACGATACAGGTGTGCTGGTAAGTATGGTCCGGCATACTTTAATAATTAGTTTTTTTCATGTTCATTCATTTCATATGTATTTTCTTAAAGCTGTGCTATTATTTTTCCCCTTATACCATAAAGGCTGGTGATTTTATTTTGAAAAAATAAAATCACCTCATGTGTCACCACAGCTTCCAAAAACTGGCATTTTTGGAAAAATGCCAGTTGGCCATGTTTTGTCTTGCTACCTGATGGGGCTGGATGCGGTGGATGTTGCAGGTGAAGTCAACGTAGAGGTGAAACTTGTCAATGTCCTTGTTTTTATTTTGCTGGGCCCCTAGTGTTTTGTGGCCTTGGACAGACTTTTCCTGCTCTTTTTCCTTTAGTGCTGACTTGGACACAGAGGACTGGATGGTCACAAAGCTGTTCTCACACCTGACACAGCAAGAGAGAAACACAGAGGGAAAGAAAGAGGAGGGAACTGTATTATTATCAGTGTAGGTAAAAAGGTACTCTGGTAACAATATCAACGCAACACAGTAAAAAAAAAATTAAAACCAATCATCACAGAAAATTAGAAATGCTGTGTGCATGCAGATATGTCCTCACAATGTTTTCACGTAGGTCAGTGTCTCAGGGTCTTTAGCTATCATATCAGCCAAGATATGCTCCACACCTGCAGCCACTTCTTCCAGTGATGACAGACCTGACAGACACACAAAAATACATGCATAGTGTATTTAAAAAAAGGACTCTTGTGGACCTTTAATAAGCACTACAAGTCTGTAAGAGCAAATATAAATTTCAACAAATTGTTACATTTTTCACTTTATTTAAATGTAATTGTATACGTTTGTGGATAAATATGTGTTATCTAAATCTAGAATCAAAAAAAAATTTGAATCAAAGTTAGAATTATCTAACATACCTAGTGACCATTAGGTATGTGCCCTAATTCATGTAATATCCCCAACACATCTGTCCATAATAAATAACTAGTTAGTAATTTCACCAAATGTGATCTATTAAGTAAAAAATATTCTCTTCATGAGTCTGACACAAGGACAATAGGTCCAAGGGGTTTTTGTCCAAGCATAATGCTAACCTTC
>NC_050187.1:26898385-27033385 GCF_008315115.2 Sander lucioperca
CATTAGACCCAGCACCGGAGGTCTGATCCCGATGATCTGATCTCGAACCGCCAGTGACTTGCTGCCAGATCAGCAAGCTTAACGGCAGCAACAGAAATTTTGCTGGGATCAGACTTTGGCCCTGTAACGCATGGGTGTAAATGTGATCTAACAGTAGGGGGGGACAATAAACATAACATTTCTGAAGAGCAATTTTTGAAGGAGACACAAATAATACAGCCACAATTATACTCGTAGAGGACGTGTACACAAGCCACAAAAATACCTTAAAACATAATGACTTATTTTGAAAAAGTGTCCCCATATAAAAGAAATACAATACTTTTGTACACTTGTTAATTAGCTGATCATAATGTAAATTAATGAGCCACTAGTAAAGCTCATCAAGTATGAATTAGGTTCATAGGTTCACCACGCGTCCTCCGCATAAATATTAAGTTTTCGTCTGGGACAGAGGATATATATTTAACTGCAGCAAACCCACTGATCAGCCACTTCAAACACAACTGTAGATCTTCAATATTAATCCTAATATTAGTTCACACACATAACGTTAGGCTTATCGCCGTGGTAATGTTAGTTGTAGTGGGTGCATTTCTATCCAACAAGCTATTAAACAAGCGAGCTAACGTTACATTATATTACACTAACATAGCAAACTTTTTGTCATGACTAATTCATTAATAACTCAGCATCATTTCTATTTGAGAAAAGAACAACTTCATCCGATGTTTAATGTGAATAAAACAGCCTTGAACCGCCTACTTACTAGCTACAATCCTGTCACGATGTGACTGTGAGTGAGACGAGTGCCGATTAGGGCTGGGCGTATCGATCTAAATATCGATAGTATCTATACCAAGATGAGTATTGGTGGTATTGGATCGATACTGTCGTGATGGGATTGATACTTTTGTTGCAGTTTCTCTCTGAGTTCATGCGAGCACAGCGTCTCTCCAAGTCTGTGCGCGTCTCTCTCTCTCTCTCTCTCTCTCTCTCACTCTCTGTCTCTCTCTCTCTCTCTCTCTCTCTCTCTACCCCCGGCGGAGAGCAGAGAGTCAGAACAGTGAGAGAAGCCCGTGATGATTTTTATATTATTTTATATTTTGTTATATTATTTTATTATTTTTATACCGTTGTTTTATATTGTTCTAGTTAGTAATTAAAAACATTTAGATTTGCCTAAAATCTTTGTCCTGTGTTTTATCATAATCATAATCAACTAACTAAAGGCAAAATCACAAAATGATTCAATGATCGTGACGTTACAAGTAAAAAGTATCGGTATCGGTATCGGTATCGGTATCGGTATCGGTATCGGTATCGGCGATACTAGCCCTGTATTTACTTGGTATCGGATCGATACCAAAATTCCCAGTATCGCCCACCCCTAGTGCCGATCCGATTCCTAACGTACAGCAGGCAGTGGACCAAACCAGTGTGAGGCAAGGGAGGGGGGACTCAAAATGTTTCTAAACTTAAAAAGCATTTTTTGGGGTTTGTATTGTTTTACTACTTACACAGATATTTTAAGTATATATCATTATATTATTTACAATACATAGCATTGTTTTAATGATATTTCTAGGGGGGGACAACCCTTAGAAGGGGGGGGGGGGGGGGGTCCTGACCCCCCCGACGCCCCTGGGATTTACGCCCTTGCTGTAACGGTAACGGTGTAACTTTCAGTTCACGGCTGTAACGTTACTGTTACATTAACGTTACAGCCGCGAACTGAAAGTCTATTTCCTCAGCTGGTTTGACTCTCTTCGGGCGAAGTTGTCTGCGGCGGGTAGACAGAGACAGAGTCAGAGGAAGGCAAGGAGAGAGGGTAATAAATAAATGTGACATTATGAAATAAAAGTCCCTCTAAGCATTATCAAGAGTATAGGTTTCCAATGTAATTTTAGCCTGGGCTGAAAGCAACACTGGCGCTATTGCACTGGAAATGACAACATCCGGTCTCTGTATATATATATATATATTAAAAAAAAGGCTTTTTTCGTTTCTATTTTCGAGTGATTTTATTTTTTGTTATATGAAATAGAAAATGAAAATCAAAGCATATTTTAAATTTCTCCCATCCCCTTTTGACCAAGGAAAAACGCCTTGTATTTCAATTTTAAATTTTGTATTTTAAAACCAAAATCAAATAACCATTCGTTTTTTGTTTTTTAATACCTGTTTGTGAAATGAAAATCGAATGCCCAAAATATACACTGACCAATGTTACTGACAACTTCCAAGACAGATCCTGAAGTTATAAATTCTGAGGGTTGAATCGCAAGATTGCTATAGCAAAGCAGAGTTTCCTTCAGCTAGTTTTCAGGCTTGGTTTGAGTACTTCATACAAAATAAGATAATTAATTAAACAGGATAATTGAGCAGTATTTCATCTCTTACAGATTAGACTTACACTTAGTTTTGAGAATTACAAACATTTCTTTCTAAATTATTTATCTTGCAAGAGTCCCTTTTTAAATGCTTCAATGCTGTTGTACACTTATACATTTTTTTAGCATGCAGATGCAGAGAAAATCAGACTATAATTGATAAAAAAATATGATAGTAAGATTAAAGGATGAGAATTGCAACATGCTTCTAACATAACTTCTAGGGGTGAAAAGGTACAAGTAATGTGCATGCATGCAAGCAAATTATAGGCTTTGCCCCTAGAGGGTGCCACATTCAAAGACATATCCTACAGGGAAGAGAGAGAGAGAGAGAGAGTGAGAGAGAGAGAGAGATAGAGAGAGAGAGAGAGAGAGAGAGAGAGAGAGAAAGAGAGAGAGAGAGAGAGAGAGAGAGAGAGAGAGAGAGAGAGAGAGAGAGAGAGACAAGTTGAGACAGAGCTGTACTTCATGCACAGAACTGCAGCCAGTCCGAACTAAATATTTCCCCAAATTCAAACACAAACACCCTACATTTGACCAAATAACCAACATAAATAAAATGCCAATCCTATTGGGAGAACACACAGAGAGCTGCAGTCTAGCAGCAGAATATGTCTTTACCTGCCACACTTTGAGGAACAGTGAGTGACCCCCTCCCACCCCCAACCCCCCCCACACACACACACACACACACACACACAACTGTAATATTCTTGTTTTTATGTTGTTGCTGATATCCATCAGTTTTGTTCTTATTATTAAATTTTGTTGACATGGTTGTTGCTTTGCAATGTTTTATTGTCTGCATCCTACTGTACAACTATATATAAATGTGTAAATGTTTCCCTGTTTATGTGCTTTAGCAATACTGTGTGTCAATATGGTCATGCTAATAAAGCCTCTTTGTATATGAATGGGTTTTTGAAATCCAGGCGGTTTTATCCCCACAAGGCGTGGTGGGGTGAGGTATTTGCAGAGAAAACCCAGAAAATGCAATTTCAGGACCTTATTCAGGAGTTTCAACACATTGTAAAGTGGTCTCTTCCACAGATTCCTATTTATCCACTGACTCTGAGGGACGTGGTGGTAAGAGAGACTCTGCTGTTAACTGACAAATCACAGCATCTATCTACCAATGGCTAAGTGACCATAAACAAAACAACAAATGTTTTCCTTTTCACTTTTTAGAAATGTCTCTACATAGCATAAAAATAAACATCAAACTCCACACGCAAAATTGTGTGCACAATGTCTACATAAACTGTGCCATTGTTGCTACTTCTGGTTCATTTTTAAAATAGCTTTGTTTTATAATACATGCGTAATCATTAAAGTCATGTGAATCAGAGTAACTTTGCCTCAGATCTTGACTTAATGTGTGAAAAGTCATAGCTCTATCCTTTCACATTGCATTTAAAACATTTGTCACTAAGTGGTGCCTTGGAGTCATCTCTGACTGAGCATGCAGTCAGAAGAGCATTTTGCTGCCAAATTCCACACTGAAAGGGTGTCTATATATAGGGCTGTTAATATCCAAAATGTAAGACTATTTATAGAGGAAATTACATTTTGCCAGACCACTACTGGAATTAAGAACGTGTTCTTAATGCAACTGCTTAAAAAAGATCAAATAAAAGTAAGTAATAGAAGTAAAATAGAAGTACAGCAATTTAGGACAGATAATTTGATCCATGATATGATGATCTAATTCCTCACTTATCTTGATGTCACATCAACCATTAATGTCTCTGTTCTTTCTCTTTATTCTAATTTTGTTTACAGAACTCTAATTGCGAATGAATTATTTGTCCCCAGAGAAAAAGAGAAGCACACATTAAATTATAATACATAATATAATAATACATGTAGAAATCAGCCTGAGAGGGCCTATGTACAGTAAATGAATATAAAGAAGTGACTTGAGGGAGACTCCAGCTCCAGAGCCAACAGGGAATCAGACGACGATGGATTGCCTAGGATCCCATGTGGTCAGAAACAAGATTGAAAATATTTCACTTGAAAAGCTGACTGTGTGATCTGTGCGTGTGAAGTTATCATACAGTAGGTGATATAAAAACCCTCTGTAGACTTTGGATTAAATAGGAGTTCAAGGATAGATCTAAAATTATTGAGTACTGAGGGGTCAAGCTCTGTTATTGTGAGAAAAGGCTGGACAGAACATGCTTGAAATAAGGCTAAACTGAGACAAATGTAAGTAAGTATGTAAATGTAAGAAGCATTTGCACTAAGAAACTATGGACTCAATTCAGTATTTCTAAAATCCTAGCCCAAGACTTAAAGAATGTGTTTTGGTCCAATTTACTTTAAAAATCAACACAATCACAAAGGATACTGCAGGACCAGAGATATATAGTAATGAAGTAGAACTACTTCACTTCTGTACTTAAGTACTAAAAGGCTGTATCTGTACTCTACTGGAGTATTATTTTTTTCTCTTACTTCCACTTTTCAGTACATATTTTCGATGAGTTTAATACTTTTACTCCAATATATTTTTTGATGTGCTGCATCGTTACTCGTTACAATTATAAAAATGTTACGAATTATAAAAATGTTACGAATTATTCCAACCCCACATTATCACTGCCAGAGTGGTAGATGGCTCTGTCACCAGGTTTGATGAAGCTGGCTCATCATTGAGCGAATCAAGCGATCAAGCTGTCTTATAAGAAGACCGCACGTGCTCCCGGCCTTCAGAAATTCACCTTCGAATTTGAAGAAACAAATCAAGGTAAGTTACAAATATAATACACAAATGGGACACCAGCTTGAGCTATCAGTAAGCACTAGCTAACTAGTTACCCGTGGTTCATGACATGCTGCGGTGTTGTACATTCCTGTCCTTGTACTGCTGCTACAGCCAAAGGAATTGCGAGTGCCCTTTAGGCTAAACATTTGAAATAATATAAACAATATGATATTCAAACTTTTGACTGCTTTCTTTAATAACTACATAACCCAATACTTGTACTTTTACTTTCAGTACTTGAGTAGTACATTTTAAAATAAACTACTTGCAATACTTAAGTACAAAAAATGTTGAATACTTTAGTACTTCCACTTAAGTGTGGTGCTTAAAGAGCACTTCTACTCTACTCTACACTTCTACTCAAGTCACTTTTTTGATAGAGCACTTGTACTTTTACTCAAGTCTGGGTCTCTAGTACTTTATACATGCAGTCTGTGCATCTGCTTTAATGTTTATTGGCATTTGGATGCTCTCCAATTTATTTGCATGTGTTTGCACCAGTTGTTTTAGCCATGCAAACACTGTTAGACTATCTGACAGCTCTGTTTTCACGTCCATTATGTCCAGTAACATGATGCTTCAGATAAACTGAAAATGTGACAATCTAATGTCAGGTTAGAGTAATTTAGGGAGTGAAGGAGCTAACTCTGCACTTGTGTATACCCCAAACACACCCCAGAGTCCTTTGAGGTTATCTTATAGCTGAGTTCTGTTCCACTCGTTCTTTGCTACTAATTATAGGCGTCTGAACCATCTGTGAGAATGATTCTATTCCCTTAATGTCCCCATCAGCACTTTCAGCTGCCCCCCCACCCCTATTCATACTCCTACCCTACCTCAACCTCGTCCTCCGGTCTTGACACCAACACTGCTGCTACCCACACCCCTAACCCTCTGGAAGATCTGCCATCTGAGTGTAGGGTGGGTTTTGCACTTCCAGGGAACCTGGGTCCAGCCATACGTAGGGTCAGAGGCACTGAAGGATTTGTAAATTTGTGATCCAGATCACCACCATTGAGCCCTGGGTCTCTTTTTCTCTGTTTGGTATTTATAGGTCTGTCTCTCCTCCCAGGATTGCAACAAAAACCTGGTGAGTGGATATGCATCCCATTGGTGTGCTTTATTGTACTAAAACAGCTTGGATTTAAATTCAAACTACTATAAATATGGGATGAGGGAATAAAAATGTGCAACATGTTCCCAATCATAACTTTTGTGGCGTGTGCAGCTGATCTAAGGAAAAAAATGGAAGAGGACCTCATAAACTCAGTAAACATTATAACTTTGGTTGGATGCTTTTGATTCTACCAACGATTAAAGTAAAATGGCTCTGGGAGTGACTTTGCTGCTTTTAGATTTTCCCCGTACATCTTAAAATGAGCAAAGGAATGACTAAATGTGCTGACCATCCCTCTCTGTGGGCGTTGCAGATATTTTATATGGTGTTACAAAACCCTGACATGGGGGAGGTAAATCTGAGCACAAGAGGTCTCTAAGCTTGTAATTATTTAAGGCAACTAAAACAGTGTCTAAAACCCTCCTCGTTAACATCCACAACTACTCCAGATCTCACTTGTGTTGTGAGAGAGGTTCAAACATACATTTAGAATCGATTTCTGGAGGTGTGTATTGTGTCCTTAAGGGTTGTGTCAAGCCCATTTGATAGTTGAATGACGCCATTACATGTCGCTAAAATGTCTTGGCTGGAAATGGCTTTTAAAAATAGCTGCAGTGGGTTGAGTTACAGTCAGTGGCTGTGATGTGATGTTTTGCCACTTGACTGGGTCTTAAGGAAACTGTTGAGAGCTGAAGGTGCTGATATGCATGTAGCAAGACAAAAAAACGGTGTAAAATACAACACATAAGATAACGTAAGAACCAGATACATATCCTAGACTAGGAAGCCATTATAGGTTGTAAGAAATGTGGTTGTTAATGTTAATATGCTTCAATGGTGAGTGATATCTCGACCGATGAGACGGAGGAAAGTATTACTCCCACTTTCCCCCGCCTACATGTTCCTATGCAGGCTGCAGATTGGGGAATATGATCAGCTGCTATTTTATGATCCTACAGCCTTCAATTTTACTGCAGAATAGCAGCACATTGTTGACCAATACCTCCCTGAACCACAGCATTCTTCTGTTTATGTTGACTTAGCCTGTGTGCAGATCTTGTGTCCCCAAACAAAACTGAAGTACACATTAAGCTATATGTTTCCTTTGGGGCAGATATCTGTTTCGTTGGGGAATGTAGAAAATCTGAGGGCACTGACATCCCCCTTGAACTTGAAAAATGAGGAGGGCCCATGTTCTATGTCTGTCTGTCTGATACATTCAGGTCCCGTGGATTCACTTTCAGGGGTTGTTGATGGCTATACAACACCTACAGAACAGGCTTTACTGTAGGTGTTGACGGTAAAGAGTGATCTTGATAAGTTGGAGATAATCGCAAAGCAGTCAGGTTTCTTTCAAGTGTGTGAAATCCTAAAACTGTAGGAAAAACCCTCCCTTTAATGCATTTCATCCTTTGTCTGAACCTGCAGCTATGTAGATTTTGAGTAATATCACTGTCAAAAAGTTTTTTTGAATAGTAACAAGGTTACGTGAAATATAACTATTAATAATATGATATAATTCATGACATCAAGCAAAACTTCCTCAAGATGCTGCATTGAAAACATTGTTTGCTTTAGTTTTATTATGTAATAAACATTCTGAAATAGAAACAATGTTATTCATATTAAATTTATAGTTCAACAACTAAATGTTTTCTAAAGAAGTTTGACATTACTTTGTTTTTGTCTGTTGTGAGAAAGAGGTTCACTTCAATTACTTAATATGATCAAAAAACATATGTTCAAATGTACGTTTGTAACCATAATATGGTTACTGCTAACACTGAGTTATTTTCTGAACCTGCAGTCATGCCTCTGGGAAAACCTGCCCCGTTAAACAAGCGGAAAAAGCTCTCCAAGATCATAACTGACCTATCGCATATCAACCAGGATGGTAAGGCTGGCATGAACATGTTCATATAAAAACAGAATACATAAATAGATGGATGATAGGTTTAGATACTGTAGGTGGGGAACTTATCTTACAAGATACGTGGGGTTTTGTCTTCAGTAAGAAAATAACACAAAACAACAAAATGTTATTAACATAACTATTATATATTACTCTGGGTTGACTTTGTTTATTTAAAAGAATTCATGTATTTTGCACAATCAGGATACCGTACGTATGTTCGAATGTCCCTTACCTAGAGTATGACTCGGAGCCAGAGGCATCTGAGTTTGACCTGGGAACAAAGATCAGGACTCCCAAAGACATCATGCTGGAGGAGCTTTCCCTGCAGAACAACAAAGGCTCCAAGATGTTTAGGATGAGGCAGAAGAGAGTGGACAGGTTCATCTACGAGAACAACCCCGACGTCTTCAGCAGTGAGTCTATGGTAAGAGCATAGTTCATGGAGAAAACAAAATCACTTTTTGGGAATTTCAAAGGAAAATTGATGAATTTTATCAAATGTAATGGTACAATGTGAATAAACCAACCAGAAATTCAACATAGGAACTTGTGGCAATTTTTTGAAGAAAAAAGTGTCACTGTACAATCCTTAATCCGACCCTAAAACACTAATTTCCATTCATATTATAACCATTTGAAAGAAACACAGTACTAGGACTGAGAACAGACTTTTAAATTTTGAGTCATCTGGACCCATGATGTTTCAACCCTTTGCCTTAGATCTTTACTGATCAATCAAACCAGCTAGATTTGAGTTTTTTAATTGTCTGGAGGAAGATAAAGTCCTCCAATACACAATTAGGACTCAGTGTTCTCAGTAATGCTTGTCAGGTGTAACTTGAACAAGAAGATAAACATGGTCAATCATATGCTGTGTGGCATATGGTTGATTATATTGATCATATTTCTTTCAGGACAACCTCCAGAAGTTTGTTCCCTCTCTGGGGGCTCAGATGGGAGGTGACATCATAAATGTTGGTGGGCATTTTGTTAGCAAACAGCTGCATTTTGGAGGGATCCTTCCCGGAGGGGCCCCTGTGCCTCCTCCGAAACCTGGAAGCAAAGGTGCAGGAGCAGGAGGAGCAGGAGGAGCAGGAGGAGCAGAAGGTGCAGAAGGTGCAGGAGGACTGGGTGGGGGTGACCATGGGAAAGATGGAAAAGGAGAAAGAGCTAGTGGGTGGTCTCCACTAAAAGGTTGGTATCATTTTTTTGGCCATTTTTAAGAGGATTTAGTTTAATGGTCCAGCACCTCTAAAGCTAACTCACACAGTCTCTACACACACATTTTGAAATAAGGGGACAAAGTCTGGCTTGCTATTTCCCTATGTTCCCAGTCTTTGTTCTAAGCTAAGCTAACCAGCTGCTGGCTCTAGATACATATTTAGCGTACACACATGAGAGTGGTATTGATCTTCTCATCTAACTTTTAGCAACAAAGCAAAAAAGGATATTTCCCAAAATTGTCAGATACATAAATGATCAGTCCACAGACTGTTAAATATATTTTACAACTTTATATCGAGAGTGTCTTATGCTCTAGACTTGGATGTTTTCTTCACAGGAGGTGGGGGGGATTATGCATCTAAGCTGCTTCATCTGAAGACATACGTGTCACCATGGGAGAAGGCCATGAAGGGTGATGAAACTCTGATAGCCACTCTGAAAACTAGAATGCCTGTTCCCACTGAAAAAAAGGATTCGCGCAAGTACAAATGCTTTAACAGGTACTTCCCTCAAGGCCATTGCAGTACATTGTAGGTGCTTTGTGACAAACAGGGGCTTTAATAATCCACTTGCCTTTCTCTGCCAGGTCTGCCATGCCCTTCGGCGGCTTCGAGAAGGCTAACCAGTTCATGAAATTCCAGTTGCCCGAAACTGAGATCAAACAGGAGCCTGAACCCACAGTCGTGTACCAACATGACATCGCCTGCCGGCCCTCCTTCAACCGCACTCCTATTGGCTGGGTGGGCAGCAGTGAGCCCGGCACCATTAATATGGAGATAGATACTGTGCCCTTTGATGGAGAGACTGACGAGCTGTGAAAAAATACACTGTGCACATGCACACCTGTATGCATGAATGCATGCATATACTGTATGCATATACTGTATGTTAGCATGCATACGCACATGCACACACACACACACACACACACACACACACACACACACACACACACACACACACTCATGAGCTTACATTTAACTTATATTGATGAATTTGAATCTCAGTGTGGTTAACTGAAAGCGTACATAAAATGTGATCATGTTCTCCTTTTGCTCTGTATCTGGTTGTAAGGCAAAGAAACAAGCTGTAGATGTTGTCGGAGGAATGAAACATCAAACGTTTATTTGATGAATTCTTAAGTGGAGTTTAAACACTCAATATGTCAGAAAAGTTTTTGTTCTTGGTGAAGAGTTGCAGATTTTTGTCAATGAGGAAAGAATGAATCAAGTGTGACGGATAGATTTATGCATGTTACTGTTGTGCACACTGTTTTGATGTTGTTACCATATTTGTTATTGCCCATTGCCTTTTTTGTTATTTTGTTGAGCTGTGAAAACCCTACACACCTGTCTGGTTCACAGTGCATGCATATAGTTAGTTGCTGATCAATTAACCTACTAACTATACCAACGCAGTTTCTCCACATTAAAACCAGAGTGATTAAAATGTCAAGGGAAATCATTTTGTGTGTGTGAAAATTCTTACCAATTTAATTTCCAATGTTCAAATATATGTGTACAATACAGAATTTCAGCAACCTTTCAATCAGAATAGCTTCAAAGTTAAAATCAAAAGAGGGACTATTTTAGCAATCAATGAGAGATCAGTCATAAATGCATCATATTTTAAAAGTTGATCATATTTTTTGTTTGAAAATTCTTCAAAGTAGCTATAGCTTTCAAATACACCTAGTACTTTAATGAGGTAAAAGTATAAGGTAGCAAAATGAAAGTAATTAATTACAGTACTTGACTTTCCACCTCTGGCTAAAACCTACAGCATATTAGTAGGTCTTTCTGTCATAAACTGACAGCCACTCCTGCACAGTTGGGGGCAGTCATGCTCTAAAAGTTGTTTGCCTGTCAAAATGAATGAAACCAAGAAAAAGAAGAAGAAGTCAATGAATGTTATGACAGGGTGTTATGTTCCTCTAACAGCATTGGGATAACATAATAAAAGGGAGATATTTACACTTAATCCAAAAAGGAGTAACGTTAGGTATGTTAAGAAGTAGGGAAACAAAGCAGACAGAGCAAGTAACAATAAGCAAGCTGAGGATTAAACATAGCTATCTGTGATGATGATCACACAAACCAGTTTGATGCTTTTACTATAATGAGTATAGGAAAGCATCCAACTGTTTTTTGTGATCATTGTGTACCAAAAAACTAGAGCATGCTTGTTAGTTGCTCTTTATAACAGATGGTTAGTTGCAGGAAAGATGTATCAGAAAGAAAGGACATGGAAGAAATGAGACGATTTGGGTTAACGTATGAAAGTGGACAAGGCAGGAGATGCTTGGCTAGTTTCAGTGGTGGAATGTAACTAATTACATTTACTCAAGTACTGTATTTAAGAAAACATTTGAGATACTTGTACTTTACTTGAGTCTTTTCTTTTAATGCCACTTTCTACTCCTACTCCACTACATGGAAATATTGTACTTTTTACTCCACTACATTGATCTGACAGCTTTAGTTAGGTACTTTAGAAATTAAGATTGTTGCACACAAAACACATGTAGTTTGTAAAATATGATGTTTTATTATAAATTAAACTAACGTTACCCAACAATATAACGGCCTACAAGTCTAGCTGAAATGATTAGACCATTAAACACAGAACTGTTTTGATCATTTTCAGTTTCTAAAATGTGAGAATTTTTCTTCATTGAGTACTTTTACTTTTAGCTAATACTTTAAGTGCATTTCCCTGGTGATACTAACATACTTTTACTTAGAAACATGTTCAGTGCAGCAGTTTTACTTGTAACTGAGTATTTTTTAAGTGTGGTATTAGTACTTTTACTTTAATAAAAGATCTGAATACTTCTTTCACCACTGGCTATCTTACCTTATGAGAACAGGACTGATGAGGAAAATCCGACATACTGGACACTGTAGGAGTTAGCTGGCTAACGTTAACTCCAGAAGATGGCAGTAGTGCAACATTAAGGATGCAAGATGCCTAAAACCTAGCTAGCTAAAGAAGAAGAAAAAAAAATCATGTTCCTTTGGTCCAGGCGCAGAGGCTCTATCCATAGACAGTAAAAGAAAGGCTCTATCAGACAATGCAGTCTACAATTTACAGCGTCGCAATGGACACCGGCCCAGTAATATTAGGTAACACTGCAACTTGTTCAAGAGGCTGTCTTATGTAACGTTAGCTAACTGGCATTCGGAAGTTTTCAGTAGCCTTACAATGTGGGAATAAAACGAAAGACTGAATTAGCACCAAAACTTGAACACACACGGTGACTTGGTTTTACTGGTCTTGTAATAATCTCAAATGCCAAGACGGTGCTGAGGAATGGTAGTATACTGGTTTGGTCACTGAAGTAGCTAGCTAGCTAGCTAACAGCAAAGATCCGCGCAGTGTTACCTAGCAACGGCAGTGATTGCTATTTGCCAACTGTTAGGCATAACATCACGATGTATATGATGCATTCACGTGCTCCTAGGATGGTCCCTTTTCCCGATTTGGGAAGTTGTTCTTCCGACTTAGGTGTGTTTATAAGCTTTAAGTCGTAATGTGGAAAAACAAAGTGACTTGGTTTTACTGGTCTACAAAGAGGATGTGTTGCATTGCATTGCTCAGAGCTTAAAACAATATCTTTTTCCAGTTTATTTCCACTTTAAAGCTTTATAGTAGGCCTACTGATTTTGTCCCAGACCTGTTGCAGCTCCAGTAACAACTAGCTAAAATATCTAACGTGATGGCTAACGTTCCACCATTGATGTATTAATATAAGACCTCTACACCAGTAAAATAACACAATACATTGCTTTACCTGACTTATCAGAGTTAATGCTAACAAATTTGTCACTCTACGTGCACGGTGCACAGCAACCTCAATACCACAATGCCATATTACAAATGACTGTATATGCAATACGTGAGTTAATAAAATGTTTCTTATCATTAACATTTACTTTCGTACAAGTGGTGTAGCAAAAATGTCGCCGACTTCCGAGTCATTCCAACTTGAGGGGGCATTCACGTAAATGTTCCCACTCGAGAACTCATTTTTACGATTATTCTGAAACCACGTCATTAATGTTACTTCAGTCAGTACGATGAAAATAATACCAAATATATAGGTCTAATTTTAAATTAATTTGTTCCGTTACTTCTGTCAACAGTAGCGTACCTCAATTTGTTGTTTGATGTGGTCAGATATGTTTCCAGACTTTATGACGGAGCTAAAGACAACAAAAAAACTGGACAATAATTTAGTTAAATTGAGGCTATTTAAACATTGCCTGAGCCCATGGATGTATTAAGAGAACCTCTAAGTGTTGCACCCTGGTTGCACCATTGTTTCATTTGATTTAAAAAAAAAAAATCTCTGCAGGTGGTCTTGTCTTAATGTCCCTAGGATCACTTTTTCAAAATTAGTATTATTATTTATTGAAAACAGACATTTTAAAATAGAGTTAAATAAAGTAATTTCAGTTTCACATCCAGATGATATTTTATGTTTTTAACCCAAACACACTTTAGGTGTACTAGGACAGTGACTTTGCCTGATGACATCTAAATCAAAGGCCCAGTTGGCACCTCTGCCATGGACAGAGATCCTTGCATATTGGGTGCTGTCCTTTGGCTCTCATTTGTACTCTTTCTACCAACTGCACAGGTTCTCTAAAGGTAAGGTAGATATATATAATATCTGTGGTTTAATGAATTGAGCAGGAAAGGTAAAGAAAAATGAAGCTGTCATTTCCTGTTTTTTGTTTTTCCTCAGAGCATGAAGCAGGATTAGAGAGAGAATTCCAGTTGGGAAAAGGCCTTGTTACAGGTTTTAAAAGGGTAAGTTTAGTGTGGAAATGACTAAAAGCCCAATCTAAACCAACATTATCATGCATCTCACTGAAAACACAGGTTTGTTTTAAGCACATAGTCTATAATAATATCTAATAATATTTTGTGTCACAGAATGCTTTGAAATGGGTTTTTTTCTTCAGTTATATAAGTTTTTTTAAAATACTTTATCCATTTGATTGATACATAAAAATGTATTCAAAACACATTTTGACTGTTCAAAGCCTCTATATAACAGACTTCAAGTGTAATTTAAAGGCCCATGGTGATGTTAGTTGTTTTTGTCAGGACCTATCAGACTTTGAGTGGACTTTCTGGACAGAATGGGCTAAGAAGTCTTTGCTGTGGACTCTGATTGGTCATGGCTTAATATCGAGATTGACCAGCATCTTTTACCCCAAGGTACAAAGCAGCTGCTACAGTACTGTTTAAGTGGAATATTGCTATCAGGTGGGAGATGTTTTAATCCAACATTTTTTTGTATGTTTCTCTAATAGTTTAGGGTGCCAGCACTCACGACATATGGCCTCTTAGCAGCCAGCAGTGTGTTGGGGATTAAAGGTGTGAGTGTGCTGCTGGTACATCTGGGCCTGTCCTTTTCAGTGGCCCAACTGCGAAAGCCTGCTCTGTCATGGGCCTGCAACCTGCTGCTGCTCTCCACACTTCACATCCAACCACTACAAGAGATCCAGGTGGGTTGTATCACTGAATTATATCTGTTCCTGATTTTGGAGTACTGTCCTTATTTTCTGTTAAGGATAAAAACATGTTTCAAATTAAAGTGAAAGACAAATTTAAAATGCTTTTTGCTATGTAAATATGAATCTGTTAAGTATGTTTAAAACTGTTTGTGGGTTAAAAAAACTAGAGTCACAAAACTATAAAGATTTAGGTTGACCAAGGGCCAGCATCTCCACTTGATGTGTGTCTGTGTCTATACTAGCATTGTACAAATTGACCATTACTTTTATGTTAAGAATAACTGTTTGATCAGATTTTATTAAATTTGATTATCACTCAATGTAATTTTTGCAAAGAACACAAGAGGGCACAGGATACCAAGGAGACGTACAACCATTTAGCGACTCAGTTGCAGTGTGTCCATACCACAAGAAAGTTGAGTGAATTTATTTGAAGCATACATACTAAGCATGCTATTTCCAGTTTTTCCTATTAGAGGATGGGAAAATCACTTCCTATAACCAACATTTGAGTGTGAGGCAATGGAAGACATATACTACCAGACAGTATTCATATTCTTAAAGTCAAACATTTATTGCAGTGGAAATTAAAGAATGTCAACAAAGTGGCATTTTACTTAACTGCCTTTTCTTTATTAATACAGCATAACGATGACAACAAGTATTTCAATTCAGTTTTAATATGACTTAAGGAACACTATTCCATTCCTGTCTATACTGATTGTTTTTTTATGGACATTGGCTCTTAGTGTTTCACTACATTTGGGTTTTCTTAGCATCGTCTTCTTATAAACCTGCTCACACATGAAGAATGTTTACAGCCAGGAAAATATGCTCCAGTTACAATGGTTGGAAATTTGAATTTAGTAAGTGAAATAGACGTGACAGACCTGTGCATGCTTATAAAAATCTGCCTCTTTCACTCCTGTGCTGTGCTCACTCGCAATTGCATACAATTGAGTCCTGTGTTCACACACAATTTTAAAAGCAGTGAAATCCCCAATGCTGTTAAGCAGACCTCATTAAAAGTTGTGTTAAGCATATGTTTATTAGTATGTGTTGACAGATTTTCATAACCATTTGTCCCAATATGCTGTGACCTGCTAATATTCTCATTTTAAAGTCTCATATTTAAAAAAAGAATGATTTTAAAAAGCATATCTAAATTTAGTGTCAGACTGTCACTACTGATATAAGGATTCCTCAGAAATGGTTTGGAAATAATTGGCCTTCCCACTTTATTACACAGAGAGGCTGGTATAAGACCGAGGAGGAGTACTATCTGCTACTGTTCAGTGTTGCTGTCTGTGGTCTACGCTTCATCAGCTTCAGCCTGGAGCATTGCTGGTGCCCTCCAGACCATGGTGGAGTTGTGCAGCTTTGTTGGTTGTTTTCATACACCTTCTATCATCCTTTTTTCTACAATGGACCCATCATCACGTACAAGGACTACGTTGAGCAGGTAAGAGAGCCAACAAAGGCTACTCCTGAATTAAACTGTGATTTAGTCTAAAATCTCCTCTTGTTTTGTCAGGAGGAGGCTAATTGCTGCTACAGATGATCTCAGGTCACATTTTTACATAGTAGACATCACATACGTGGTGGGCTTTTTACAAAAGGATAGTGACTTGAATGTTTTAGATTTGTAGAGAAATAGCTATCTGACTGTCACTTTTACATCACTAAAAGGTGCAGAACCTTTTATGCCTGCTTGTTTTTTTAATACCCATCTTTGGAGTAGGTTTGTACATATTCATATAGTATGTGTTTGCTCTTTTATTACAATCCTGTTTATTTTTTCTTTTAACCAGCAACTCTTAACAACAAGCTCACTTTCTACACTTGCAGATGCGGAGGCCTGCTGAGGAGTGTGACAGGGAAGAATCTGTTTTTAGTTACTCGGTGCTAAGATCATTACGGATCATACTGTGGTGGTGCATCGCAGAATACATGATCCATGTAATGTACATGCACTCCATCCAGTCTAATGAGACCTACTTAGAAATCCTTCCTCCCTGGGCCTTGGGTAAGTCTTTATACTGTATGTATGTTTGGCTGTTATGTACAGTATAACATTGACTTGCAGCTTTAATGTTTCTTTAATGTTTCCCTGACAAACTTTGAACATGTTTTCAAGATGCAGAATTTGTTATCCCCACAGGATTTAGTTGGTTCTAAAACTCTATCAGATATGCTAATTACTGTCTTACTCATTGTCCTCGATTCATAATGCAGTCATCATGATCTGTGGTGTGATTTTGTTTATATTTTAATAAAGTGACAGAATTTCTGTCTGTTAAGTATTTATTTATTTACTTTTATATTTTCACAAATTAATCAGCCAGTCTAACCCCTGTCTTTGCAGGACATTTGAGTCCTAAGTTTTGGCAAGTATATGCAATTTACACAGGTGGTCGCTGTGCATGCACAGCCTCAAGTTTGATCACTAATCATTACTAGTCATTTACTTACCGTTGTCCTATCTGCCCCCTAGTTGCCATAAGCAGATATAGAAACGGTATCATTATCATTTACTGGCCTCTTTTTCGCAGTTCTGCTTAGCTTTTCTCAGCAGCGCTTTAATGTCAGCAGCAAATAATGTTTGCCGTCATATATTGATTCCTCCTCTGTTGCTCCTCCTGAGGTTTTCTTCCCTCTTTCCTAATTAAAAGTTTTTTTTGGGAGTTTCCCTCTTTTGAACAGAGGGTCTAATAATAAAGGGTGTTGAATGCTGTACAGATTGTAGAGGCCCTTTGAGGTGAATTTGGGCTCTATAAATAATAATAATAATAATAATAATACATTTAATTGACTTATAACACAGGAAAGTTGTCTTTGGAAAGTAAAGAACTTTGCTTAATCATTCCAACAACACACCTTTTTTTCCTCCTTCACAGGCGGTCTGGCCCTGGCCCTCGTCCAGTTCTTCTATGTTAAGTATCTGGTGCTGTTTGGCCTTTCATCCATGCTGGCTACCTTCGATAAACTAGTCCCCCCAAAGCTTCCTCGTTGTGTCAGCATCATGTACAGTTTCACAGGGATGTGGAGGTAAGATCATACAGTGGAACCAATTACAGTTACCACTGACATAAATACAGTATTATATTAGTCTAGCAGCATTCGTTAACACTTCAGTGTCTGGAAAAGTTAAAATACCTGGTGTTCTTTAAGGAAAAGGTAAATCGAAGGTGAAGTACTGAACACCTTAAGTGCATTAGATTCAGACTGGGCACAGTGAATTGTCTCATCTTCTGTCATTACTTGCAATCAGAACAATAGGTCACCTCTGCACCAAGAACATTATGTCATTCTTCAGTGCAAAAATAGATGCAATTAGGCTGAGGGTAGAAGAATACTGTATATAAGGGGTGCTGCAAATTAACCTGAGGGAGGAGAATAGAAGTGTGGAGAGTTGCAGGAAAGGAGATGTACACGTAGCATTTGTAGTTCCAACAAAGACAAGAAAGTCCACATCTATTTCCGAGCAGGTCAAAAAGGTAGTTGAACCAGAATCATACATGCTACGCACGCACACACAGTTTCTGTCCTACCTACCTTAAATGGCATGATGATGATCTCTACATTTATTAAGCTCATTTAACACTTCTGCAACCAAGCAAAGGAATAGACTATGCCTGGTTTATGCTGAAGGGGTCACAATTGCTCAAGTTAAATGAACACACACACATTGCAGTGCTTGTTACATAGTGATAAAGCCCCTTAATCAGCAAGACTTAAATATAAAAAAGCCAAAGGCAACAGCATTTCTATTGCTTGGAAAAAAATATTTCAGGACATTCAGCTATATGCAATGGTGAACATTTTGTGTCACAGTGCCATTTGTGTTTCCCATTTAGGAAAATAAGAAATATACATATGGCTGATACAATGCAAAGTATGCTGTAATTTAACCATATTTTTTGGTTTTGAAACCAAAAGCTGATGCCTAGTTTTCAGCCTGGCAACCACTTTTAACTCTTCTCGCAAAATCACTCTGTTCCTAAATGTAATTAACAATGAAAAAATGCTCTCTTAATTCAGACCACATACAATTAGATAGCTTATGTTTGGTTTTGCCATAAAAATGCACTGGCTGTAGACCAGCTCGACCAATGTGCTGACACCAATGGACTCCAATCCGGCCTGTGTGTGCTGAGCTGGGCAATGTTGACAACATTGATGGAATGCATAAAACTGTCCGCTGACATCACAAAACAGCTTCAGTTTACAGGCATCACAAAAAAAAAAAACAACCCAACAACCCTTTTTCTAATCTTCTTAATGATAAAGAGTGTGCACACATCCATCATATATACTGCATATGTTTATATGAAGCCCAGTGCTCAGGTGTTTCTTACTCGGTGCTATATTAGTATGTAAATTTGTGACTCAATATTCATTTCTTTTTTTTTGTTCACTCTCAGGCACTTCGACGAGGGCCTGTATCGATGGCTCATCAGGTAAGAGGCACTTCATGAGCGGTGGACAGACTAATTCAGATGTTAATGCTTACTAAAAATGTGAAATGTCATCTAAATCAAATAATAGCTCTATAATATATATCACTGTCTGTCTGTCTGTCTGTCTGTCTATCTATCTATCTATCTATCTATCTATCTATCTCTCTCTGTCTACCTATATAGCTATTTACATGTACATAGAGTAGCTTTTTATCTATCTATAGTTATATTGCCTAATATGTAGAAAAGTGTGCTTAATCATACTGTATCTGTTATGTATTGCACACTTACTGTAAAGAGCTCATTTCCTGCAGGGCATTGAAATTGTTGAATAACCTTAAAAAGGTGCCATTCTCCAGCTGCCTGCCCGCATGTTTTATCATAATGGACAAGGATGCTGCATTTGCATGTAGGCTTTCTCATGAATATTGTTCCCTAACCCTGGAGAAATGCCTACTTGTTTAATATGTGCATATGTAATGGCAGCGTTATGTGTTTGCTCACTTGTACTTTGGACAACGCACATTATCAGTTTGTCTGCTTTTTAATGATGCACACTTCGCTGAATGCAGCCTAATGGGAGGTTATGTTCTGCTTGGTAGACGTGGGTTGCTACATTAAGGCAACGCTGGAGTTGCATGGTTGTCAGTAAACACACTGATATTCTGTGAAAATGTTCCCTTGTCTCGGTTATTGTTTGCTAATTAATTTTTGTGTTGACACGTATGATGGCGTACATGTACACCTGCTTTTCAGATGTTAAAGATGAGTTTAGAATGAAATCAGACTGCTAAAGAGGCTCCACATAATTTGCTAAAGATACCTGAATTTAAATTGCAAATGCAAGTTTCCATTTTAATCTGTGTCCAATGGACATTATTTTCTCCTGCTTAATGGCATCACTTGCAATTATCCTACTGCAGATGCAAGTGATACCCATGACACAATGCCCTGGCGTTCCTTCTTGTGAAAGTGCTTTTAAAGAGGTTTTAATGCAGTTCTAAAAATCTGTTGAAAATGGTCTGAAAAGTGCTAGATGAGTGCGTAGGTATTAAATGATGAGCAGCTAAGTGGCTCATTCTTCACCATTCCATTACGCTTTCCTTGTATGCCACTGTGTCTGAGGTTCTCTGTTTCACACTGTAATCAGCCAACAAAAGAGCTCTTACTAGTTTGCTTGATTGAGTTATTGCTGCTACATATGAGGAGGAACATTTGATCCCAAATCATGGAGAAAAATAGTAGTAAATAAATAATTGGGGGCATGGATTAAGAAAGAAAGATCAAGTACACTGTGTGTCTCTATAAGAGCACAGAAACCAACAATAATAGTTGCCAGTCTGATTTCTACTGTCAGTCTCTAAACCTTTTACTATATGCATGTTGTCTGCTCCATCTGCTTGCAGTAGTCAGGTGTTATATAAAACCTTGATTACTCAGGTATTAATGTAAGTAATTAAAATGATCATATCTTGATTAAAGGAAACTACTGTTTTTGTCAATGTGGAAAGTCCTATTTTATATATTTTCCTATGTTTTTGTGTGTAAGTGACTGATGGGAACAACAATCTTTGAAATTAGTCCAGTATTTAGCCAGATCACAGCGGCGAAACATGTATATAACAATGTAAGTTAATAGGGCAATTGTACAGCTTGTATTTACCTTCACAAAAGTGCTCGTTTTACCACTAACAGTCTCATATTAATATTCTAAGTGTCTGACAACATTATGGAAAGGATTTCTAAGGAGTAAGATCCTTTTTTTAAACATAAAAACATCCGCGAAATTGCAAAAAATTGCGTTTTCATTCAAAGTCAACAGAAACAAAATAAAACTACGAAAAGCTGTTTTGTGTCGACTTTTCCAACCATCACAACTCTAGTTTTGGTTGAAATAAACACATAGTTTACCGATTTACATGTGAAAATATATGTTGGCTCTATACACGCTATAAGTATTGCTTTTTTAAATGGAGTCTGGTGGGTTTAGCGCTAGCGACTTCAGAGCTGTTTCTGGTTAAACAGAAAGGTCTCAAAGAGGTTTTAAAGGTCTATCTCTGAAGGGATCATTTCCATAATGTTGTCAGACACTTAATCACTCAATTGTGATTGTGAATTATGATTACTCAATTGCCCTATTAACTTACATTGTAGCTTGTTTTGGCGCGGCCGACTGCAGTGATCTTGCTTAATACTGGACCAGTGTCAAAGATTGTTGTTCCCATCACTAACTTAGACACAAAAACATAGGAAAATAGGGTCCAGGTTGAAAAAAACGGTAGTTACCCTTTAACATCTGTTTAGAATCCGTCTACACCTAAATAATTTAAATAGACGGAAAGGTCCTCAGTATGTTTATGTATTCAGTCAGCTCTTATTTTAACACTCTGGTTCCTCTCCATCTGTTTTTGCACCTACTTTCGTGCTCCAATATGACCAAGCTGGCCACTCTATTTAAGGCTCAGAAAATGCTGGCTCATCTTTCAGGAACATTGATTATCCACAGGGTGGCTGAGATAATTAGTTCCCAGCTCAGCAACACTAGACAGAATGTGATGTTTGTTTCCAAGTGTGTTGGAGTGATGTTGAGACTCTCGGTACCTCTGGGACAGACGAGGCTCTCACAATATCTGAGGCCATTTGTCTTCACAGCATGCACCACAGTCTTTACTGATTGGTGGGATATTATTCACATCATGTGGGCTATCACATGAATACACAGCTGCTATTTTTATACCAGATGCGGTGTAATCTCATTTGAACCACAGTAGAATTAAATGCATGCCTTATCTGCTAGATATTTGCTGTTTGTTTCAACCAAAATGTTGAAATCAGACCTTATCCAACCAAAACAAGAGCAAGCTGAAGTGATGAATAACAAAGTCTATTTGACAAAGAAAGTGGGTTAAATGTGTGTCAAGCATTATTAACAACTTGGTAGGATTGATATTCCCTCTAGTGCCTCTATTTTTGCACTGGGCGTCAGAGCAGCGTTTTATTTGATTAAAAATCATTGAACATCATATGATCATTTGTGTGACAGGTGTTCTTTGCAATTCATTGCTGCATTGTGGTGCCATTTTTAACACCCCGTTGTTTGACATGTGCACTATTCACTGGCTGCAGTACATCTGTGTCCATGTCCTTACAAAATATCTGTCTGTTATTAATCACTTATTTATGTACTGTTTTCTTTGTGTCAGGCAGGTTATGATCAAATTTAAAGAGCTGTAACATTTTATTCATTCTGAATGTGTCATTTTGACAGATTTTTTCATGTTGTGTACTCATGTTCCAGATACATCTATGTGCCGTTGGGAGGTTCACACCATGGTTCTCTTTACAAAATATTATCCACTGGCCTTGCATTCGGATTTGTATGCCTCTGGCACGGTGGCCATGACTACTTGCAGTACTGGGCCCTGATGAATTGGGCTGGAGTTCTGGTGGAAAATGGACTGAAGTCTTTCTTTTCCTCGTCTTTTATTCACTCCATTGTTGTAAGTTTGAAATTCAAATCCAAGTTTACCTCTTGACAGTGCAGAGAAAGGATGTCAAAGAGATTAAAATTGTACATAGACATAATTCCCTGGTTATTCAATCAATTAGATTTTCAGTTAAGATGCGTGAACATAATGAAATCTTTCCTGTAACTAGAAAGAAAGGGGTCATGTAATCTGATTTAATAAGAGATCATGCCTGGAGCTGCTACAGTAAGTACAGACTGGAGACAAACTGGTTGGAACCTGTCACATCTAATTGGCACAGTACAGTTAACGGCCATCATTTATGTGAGTAAAAGTCTGTTTCCAATACATTAACAATAGAAACGTTGCTACTTTTGCCTTGGGAGAAGGTTCATGTTCTCAAAATAGTAAGTAAAGTAAGTCTGATGGCAGACTCTGTAATCCTCCTAGTTTATGTTCACACAGTTCATTAGTACCAGGTGCTTTGCTGCTCTTTGTTTCTCAGATTTATGATGAAAACCTCTTGTGGTTCTCCTGCAATTTACTTATTTATTCCCTGATTTCCCAGGAGCAGAATTTATCTGCGGCGATGGAAAGGCGTTGTGTTGCCCTTCTCTCTGCCTTCTCCACTGCCATGCTCATCCTCTCTAATCTGGTGTTCCTCGGGGGGGTACATGTTGGCAGAATCTTCTGGAAGCGTGTCTTCATTCAAGGTACATTGCCTCCCTCAACACTCACACATATAATATAGTAGGTCTGTATATTTCATAGTGTTTTCAGTGGATACTGGGGTATTTTATGCATTTGCATGGGCAAAGTCTCCCCAATAGAGAGACTTTCTAACAGGGACTGGTTGTGCCAGTCCCTGTTTTGCTCTTTGTGTCTTAATGTGGCTAATTTGGTACCTAAAGCAAGATGGCAGGCCCTCCTGATAGTCTGTCTACTCACGATAAGTAGTCTGAGCTGCACTCGCTGCTGGGTTGGGCGCAGAGTCAGTGCCGAGAGCTTAGCTCAGTGCTGATACTTCATCATATAATATAATAATATAAATTTAAAGAACATATTTGCTCATTTTTAAAGCAGCATTATCTAATTTTTTGGCCACTTGGGGGCAGTGAAACAAGATGTAAACACAACAGTGACATTAGTCTGTAAAGTTAGCATTATGTGCTAGCAAACGGTTTGCATTTTTACACATTCAGCAGACCCAGAACAACATTAGCATTTTCTGATGTTAATGTCGCACAGTCTTTGGGCCTCTTAAAGTAGCTATATGTAACTAACAGTGACGCTATTTTTATATAGTTTTTATTTATTCCTTTGCCTGGATCCGATTTTTCCTGCAAAGTTTAAGTTTCATTTAGCACGGATGTATTATTCTTTTCAGTCCGTGTTTGTGTTGGCCTACTATTTATAGGCCCCCTGTACTTGTGTAAAGTGTCCTTGGGTTTCATCCATCCATCCATCTTCGTCCGCTTATCCGGTATCGGGTCGCGGGGGTAGCAGCTCCAGCAGGGGACCCCAAACTTCCCTTTCCCGAGCCACATTGGGTTTCATGAAATGCGCTATATTAATCTGAGTTATTATTACGTTGGTTGCTACATCAAACTCTTAATGCTTTGGCTCATGACACAGTGACAGTGATACCCGGTTTATCTCATGATACATCCAAAGTAGAATAAGTTACCGTATGCAACACTTGAAATGCAACGATGCATCTGTAACGTATTCTCATATTGCAAATACATTTTTTTTGTCTCAGCAAAACATTTGTCGCAACTCTATATGACCTCCCGGTAACGCTAACTCAGTAATATACAGTGGGTAATATAGTAGCACCGTAAATAAAAGACGTTTACGACAGCAGGTGTGGTAAAAACTCTACCGCTTTTGTCCAAAGTGGCCGCTGGAATCAACACAAACTGAAAGATACATATAGCCACTTTAAAGTCGAGCTTACGCAGCCTGACAAAAGTCATATTCTAGTCACCAGTTAAGCTTTGTTGTGACAGTAACAATTTGTTGGAAGTCCGGCAGGCTCACAGCAAACTGTGTGTAACATTATGCTTCTTCTTAGTAGGCTTGATGTAAATAAGTTAATAGAAACCCAAAAATAAGAGCAGAGTGTTTTAAAATACCATTTCTGTTGTGAATTATTCAGAGTAAGACCTAGAAACTAAATGGAGAATCTCAGTTTTCCTTTACGCCGGTTAGTTTAGACCATTAAAATACTAAAAAGTAAAGATATAACATGGCACTGCCTGATGCTTACTTAAAATGTTTAAATAGATAATTGAACAAACCACTTCATGTTATTGCTTTCACTGAGTACTTGTGTTTTTGTACTTTAAATTGAAATATAATGCCTGAAGCTTTTCCTTGTGTCGTTAATGTGTCTGCACAATAAACCACGGGGGGGGGGGGAATCAATGCTTTTAAATCAGTTGGGATTTTTACTGGTGCAGTAGTGTAAATGCACTCTTTGACCTTTCTTACACTGTGTCTAAGTCGTATATGTTGACTGAGGATGCGTGTTTATTATATTCAGATGCCACCCAATAGCCCCCATGTAAGATTACTCTAAAGTCATAGTGCTGAGTGACATAGAGAGTTGTTAGAATTGTAACACACCGGTAGACAAACTGCATAGTATTAATTAAAAATTTTAATTTTTAAAATAAAATTAAATTAAAATTAATTAATTAAATTAAAAAAGTAAAATAAGGTATGAGTCATTACATGAAATCATATAGTTATAATGAAAATGTTTACTGTCTGTTTAAGTATAATATCAGTAAAAATACAGTAAAATTAGTTTGACCTGATGATGGCGCAAGATAAAAGGTTCAGTGGTCACCAAAGAGACCACAATTTATCCTGAGTGGAACATGTCTGTACCAAATTTCTTGGCAATCCATTCAATATTGAGATATTTCAGTCTGGACCACAGACAAACAAACAGACAGAGCAATCCCTAGAGCGATGCCACTAATTTGGCTAAAAAAGAAAATTATTCTTGTTCCTATCAGTTTAATGATAATGTCTCCAAAAAGATAGAAAAGGAAAATCTTGACTGACAAGTTTTCAGTTTCTACTTCTGATCACTAATCAGTTTAATAATTAGTTTTAAGTTGCCTCTCTGCAAGTGTTTTTTTCACCTCATTTGAACACGAGGCATTCTATTAATCAAGTGGCAGAAGAAACTGTGGTGTAATTATAGCACTGATTGATTAGACCCATAGTAACATGCAACTGGAGGAGATAGGTTATTCATTTGTTTTTTTCCTCTCTCTTTGCCAGGACTTAGTAATTAGTAGTAGCAACAAATTAATTCATAACGTTCCAAAATGGCAAGTAGATGGGACACATTTCTCAGTTGTGGCCAGAAGTTTTTCTCGTTTGACTAGTGGTGTATGCTTCCTTTAAGTTCTGCTTTTTACTCTGTTGGTTTGAAGTCAGTATCAACAAAGATTGAATTACTGGTTGGAGAATATATTTCACACTGAGGGCGTTAATGAAATGTACATACCTACAAAGACAAAACGCTGGGACATCTTGGAACAGCAAGGCTTGCTCATGGTGCATGCAGGGCATGAGCTGAAAGGCTTTGTGTGATTAATTTGGATGTCAGAAATACATAATATTTCAAGTTGTGCAAGGCAAATTTCTAATGTGATTAAACCAACATTAATAAAAAATTAAATAAATCAACATAAAATTATGCATATTTTCTACATACTAACATTTAATGTTGTTTAAACTTAAACACAAAACTTCTCTTCAGAATATAGACATTTTAACTGCAAAAATATGTCTTTTCTAGCCATAGCCCATGTAATCTTTCTCTTCCACAGACAGGAAACGAACAGTACAGCTGTGCATAAAGCAGCCCGTGTGTGTGAATTAGATTTTGACATGAATGGAAAAGAATAGACCATTGAAACGCATTGTGGGTGCAGGTGCAGGTTACTGAGATAATCTGGAGGCAAGCCAGTTGGGGAGGAGATGCAGACAGCTGTCCTTACCTGCCTGCTCGACCCTCTAAGAAGCAGCTATAAATAGAAAAAGAGAGTAACCGTACACTGTACAGTATAGAGAATTAACCAACTACTGTATCTACTACCCTCTGTATCTCTAGCTCTTGTAAAAGAATGCAACTCGTTATAGTAGTTACCTTAAAAAGCATCAGTGCATAGCAGTATGAATATCTACAGATAAAACAGATGAGTACAGATTTTCTTTTAATTTCAGGCTGGTCCACCATGGCCCCGCCTATGCTGGCTTTCCTCTACTGCTTTGCTCAGATTGGACTTGAGTGGACTTCTCACCCATCATGAGTCACCTTGACTTTGTATCGGCGCGAGAATACCTGCTACCAGACAACCAGCACAACCTGCTGAGTCCAATGCCTTGTCTTTACCAGCCAGAGTCTCTGTGGCGAACCTGGCTCGCAGCCACAGAACCTGTCCAAACCTGGCTGAAGTGCAGCTGAGCAGCCACTTTTCACAACCTGCAAGACTGGGCAAAATCTGTCTGTAAGCTGAGACTTAAAGGATTAGTGCTGATTCTCTCTAAGGAGAGAGTTTCCTACTTTGTGAAAAGTGCACACAAACTGTAATAGAATGATATTCAGGGCAGTGTCTAATAGGAGCCTCTGCAGTGTTTTCTACCCAATAAGCTACACAGAATCACTGTTATTCTAAGAAACTGTAAAAGAAAATATGGACCCTGCATCTGTCTTGGTTTTATGACTCTGATATGGTATTGCTCAGTGGTGCGGTAAGAGAAATGCTAATTTTATATTTACGTCCTCCTCTAGCTCACCACAAACACATTTGTGTTTTCAGAGATAGACAAAAGGCCCAGAAGACTGAATAAAGCAGCAGGAACCTGATCAATGTCATTATTTCCCCTACAAATGCAATTTGGGTGAGGTAGAATGACACTTAATATTAGTAGATGTAGCGCTAAAAAGCTTTAGCGGAACTATATACTAACTTTTCATTCAGCAAAGTAACAATGATAGATGACATTTATCCATCGGAATGCAGGGGAAAGCTATTTTTTTGAGCAAGAATGTTAAAACAAGCTGTTTGTTTTGTGCTAATGTGTTGTTATATAATGCCTCATATTTCCAAAATGTCAACTGTATAATACCTCAGTCTACGTTTGGATTAAAACCTTGTATTTCACGTTTTCTGATTATAAATATCCATCCATGTTATAATGAATAACCATACTGTACCTGATGCAAGGCATCATTCACAGTTTCACTGTTCAAGCCGTGTGTATGTCCTGATACATACAAGTCAGGAGTGTTTGGGTTATGTTGAAGGGGTTAATCTGATACCCCACAGACTGAGAAGCTCCTCCAACATAGACTTATAAAACTCTTTCAGAACTTTTTGTCTACTTTTGAAACAAGTTCTATGAGTATTGTTTAAAAGATAACACTGGTGTAACATTTTTCTTCAAATCCTGTGAAAAGACCAAATCCAACATGTTTGTCTGTTTCCAACTTCCCTACCCTGTCTGTGGCACTCTGCCCTCAGTCTCAGTTTTTAGCAAACGTTACTAAAACAATAGTCAATAATGTATTTTCAGCTGCAGATTGATACATACAGTATTTGGTGCACTTATGTAGGACAGTTTTATGTGAGATCAACACAAAATACTCATACTTATGAAGGACCATGTCAGCCAGTGTAACAGTGACTCATTGATAAAAACAATCATGGCGCTCTATGACAGAGGAATAAGCTATATCAGACAATACTTAGTGAGATTGATTTAGTTGAATTAGTTGTTTTTGGTCTTTTCGTAAAATAAGTAATATAAGAATATCACCAGACTTTTCCTTTAAGAGATGTTGAAGATGTTTGTCAAACTATTGGAAAGCGTAATGAATTCATTCATGCTCAATAAAGGCAAGGCTTTCCCATGACAACCAGCTTTAGTAAAGGGTTAGAGCTGCAGCGGTTAGCCAATTACCAATTAGTCGAACAGAAAATGTATCGTTAACAATTTTGAAACTTGATTCATCGTTTTACGTTTTTTTAAGCAAAAATGCTATATCTTTTCTGGTTCAAGCTTCTCACATGTAACGATATTCTGCTTTTCCCTACTCTTTATCATTGTAAACTGAATATCTTAGGGTTTGGACTGTTTATTGGACCAAAACAAGACATCTGATGACCTCACCTTGGAGTCTGAAAAAATGTGGACTTACTGTATTCTGACATTTTATATCCTAAACAATCCATGAATCGAGAACATAATAGGTTGATGAATGGATGACAATTATTATTTGCAGCTCTATTTAGGGTCATCAGGTTGAGGTTGTCCCACATGAATGATGAGTTGACCTGATGTAATGGGAGAAAAGTTTGACCAATGAGCCGCAGTTTAATCTCACACCAAAAAGTACATTACACACAGCTCTTTGTGATAAGTTTCCAATCTCAAAAGTGTTTGCATTTTACATTTCAGATTACAATGAATAGTTCACTTTGTAATCCAGTAGGAGATGACTAGTTTGTCACCAGTTTCTAAAGACAAACTTCATGTTCCAGGAAGTAACAGGAAGCTGCTTTAAAAGCTTATCTGTGCTTATTTGTCTTTTGAGCTTAAAAGTGTGATGTGGCAGAAACAATCTGATCCTCTGACTATTCACTGTGCACAGCAATGAAAGCAAACAGCTTCAGGGTATGGTTTCCAAGGAGATTAGTTTAAGACTGAGTGGATTTTAAATCAGAGGTGTCATCGCTGACTGATTCATCATTAACATGAAACTCTCATGTTGCCTTTGGTCCTCTGGTTGTTTATTATTGCGCCGTAACAATTATGTTCCCAAGGTTTGTATGTTCAGGTTCTCAATCAGTGAACTGTCTTAACTGTGCAGGTTTGTAATTTGTCAATCAAGGTACAGTATAATAAACAGTCTTATAATAAAATAACTGTGTAATCTATAGTCTGTTGGTTGTGGTGAGCTTCGAGTGTCTTCATTAGTTGATGTCTGTTCTTGGGATTATGACATGGCACTGTGTGGCACTAAGTAGGATTAATGTGAGCCTAGGGTCAGTGAGGAATCCTCTTAAATGGGCACAAAGTGTGAGGTTTATCTGACATAAGAAGATCAGCAAGAGAATAGACCTGCTGAGGTACACTTTCTCTGTAAAGTGCCCTTATCACTGGCAGGGTAGCTAAAACAAAGACTCACTGATGAATGGATTATATACGCTGCCATGCATTCCCCAAAGAACAGATGGTAAAGTATGTATAAAATATTTATTATGAATAGTACAGTATGTCACAGTTCATAACAAAGAGTTCCCATTGTGCTTGAAATAGTTACATTTCTCATCACTTGACATGTGTGAACATAGAGGCATGTGCATATTACATAAACCATACACCAAATTCAAACTTTTCTCTTAAGAATCTAAACATTGCAATATAATGTGTGCATATATATGTGTGTGTAGGGTTTTATAATTAGGCAGCTTTCTAGAGCTGACCACAAAAATAGTTCTGTGTTCAAATCGTTTCAAAGGATTAATTTTGATTTATCTCACTGCAGGCCTGGAAAAGGAACATGGGACAATATTATGAAGGCACAGTTTTGCATGCTTCTCAGTAACAATAATAATAGAAAAAATCTTTAAATAAATGTTACAGCACAGAACTACATATTGCTTTCAAGAATCCTGTCTAAGTTGTAGAGTGCATCTACATCCCATTTTAGTACACATATGTATGGTGTTGGTAAAAAATTCCGCCTCTTGAAACAGGAGTAGGTGATACCCCTCCACATGCCATATCTTTGTTGTCGGGCTGCATTCACTTAGTGGCGCAAAATCAGATTTGTAGCTGAAACAGATTTTATCTTACTGATTTTAATATGAAAAATCAATTGTTCTGTTCCCATTTGGTACTGTAAATGTAAAGAAACTAAAATAATTGTACATTTACAGTGTAAATATAACATGGGAGAATACAGTACTTTCAACAAAAACAAATTAAAGTTTAAGATTCATAGTTTGTGTCATTCAAAATAACCGTTTAAAATATACTTTACAACTGTTACCAATTATGTCATTCATCTGTGTCATTGGTGAAGTGAAAGAGCAGTTTATTTTGGCTGAAATGAAAATATTCCACCATAAGTAACTTCAGTGAAAACAAGTCAATTGTCATCTGTTGAAGAAAATAAATATTATTTTCCATGCAGGTTTAGTATGGTTGAATCACATAATAAAATGACAAACAGCACCTCATTGTTGTTAGCATTATTTAAAGTAAGCAGGCTAAAAAAAAATATTTGTTTGAATTTGTTTTAAACAGTTTGCTGTGATTAAACTGTTGTGTAACATTCAAAGATTCAGACCTTTAACTCTACATAACGTGACTCAAAGTGTAATCTCAAACTGTCATTCATACTATTCCAGACTAAAGCTCTTAAGCACCAGTTTGTGTTCAGAAAAAGTCAAAGACATCAATTCAGTTCCAACACGTTTTTTCTCTCTAAGGAAAACATTCTAAAACTAACTTTCTGGCCTACAAAGTCAATAGTTTGACATTTATTCACTTTTTTCCAGAGAGTTAGATGAGAAGATTGATGCCACTCTCATGTCTGCATTATATGGAGCTAGAGCTGGAAGTCAATTAGCTTAGCTTAGCATAACGACTGGAAGCATGGGGAAACAGCTAACCTGGTTCAAAAACACCTACTGGCACATAACTCCCAATAAAACCATTCATTTGTTTTATATTTCTGACTAAACAATGGTTTAATGAACGAGCTTTAGATTACCTGGTTAGCGCTTATGAACTTTGAGCCAGGCTGACTGTTTTCCTCTGCTTCCAGTCTTTATGCTACGCTAAGCTAAGCTAGTCAACTCCTGGCTCTATCACTGCAGTTGACGTAAAAACATGAGATTTCTCATCTCATTCTCGGCAAGAAAGCAAATAAGCATATTTCCTAAAATGTCAAACTATCCCGTAATATTGTTTTAAAAAAAAACTTTGCATGCTATTTATGCGCTGCACAATCCTTACGTGTACTTAGTTGAGCTTCTAGTAATGTATTAATTTGACAGATTTGACTGATGCCAAGTAGCCAAATAAGAGCCTCAAACTTGCCCAATTATCATAAAAGTAACCAAAAAAAAGAAAGTTTCCACTTAAGAGTTCTTTGTGCATTAATATTTACTGCAATACTTTGATACCTACTATGTAGGTAGGTGTGTGTGTGTGTGTGTGTGTGTGTGTGTGTGAGATAATTTATAAAAAATAAATAAAAATAAACACACAGCTTGGTTGCAATTACAACAATAAACATTATAACTGCATAACATTATTGGATTTGTCATGTGGTAATCTCCACCAAGTCTTTTGAATAACGTTATATAATGAATTGACATTTGTCAGTCAGTTTAGTTCATAAGTCAGTGTGCCTGAACTAAGAAGAAGTGATTGTGTCATATCAATGTAATCCCTTTTTACCAATTTTATTTTTTAATATTTAAAGATGTCAAAGATAAAGGCTGTGTCTATCATTACATTATGTTTAGATTCTGTCTTTCATAAACGTGACTAAATTCCTCAGATACTGTCGGCCCTCTTTTAGCCTCCTTTTGATTTCTGAACTTGTGTGTAAGCAGCAGCTTTATGAATTATCTGATAGAGAAGTCATAGTCAGATGATTTTAGTGCTTTTCCCTCTGTAAGATGAAAACTCTTTGCGAAAGCAGACCCATAAAGACCCACAAACACTGGCTCTAAACCAAATGAGTTCTCACTTTTGTGATGACATGTCCATTTATTTTTAAGCAAGCTACATTTTTAATGGAAATGGAGCCACAAAATGTGTTTGAGAGAAAAACCCTGTCGTTTTTTTTTTGTGTCCTTCTCAGCTTGTCTTTAGTCTTGATAAGAGAAAAGGCATGCAGGGAACATAAATTTTCCATATGAATAATAAATAATATAGAATGGTGGTTATTTTTTGCCATGTGAAATACTGTATAGAAGCAGACCAGTAAAGCTCATGACTAAGACTTGCAATACATTTGTTCTGGATTTTACTAAACTGCAAAAAACTGTTTGGTTTAAAAAATAGTCACATTTTTTAAATATTAGTTTTAAAGTTCTACTGTAGCAAATACATATGCATACTTATTGCCTGATGATCATGACTCTGCTTTACTTCATGTTTAATTCATCTTTTTCTGTGGACATTAGGGTTCTGTAATAAATGAAAGTTACTACAAAAATGCTCTAAAGCACATTTCCTTCCTGTTGACTGATGTCTATTCTCGGTTTTGGGTTAGCAAGTAGATATTTCCTCCAAATATTGGCCTCAAATAAAGCAAAGCAAGAACTGCATTGCAAACACTTAGCCTTAACATTTTCATCATCTTTGTCCTTTATTAATAGTTAACTTGTGAAGACAGACGATTAAATCAAGCATGCTAACTGGTAACAAATGTAAACATGTACCTCAGTGGCCATTAAAGGCAAAATACATCTCTAAAGCATGTTCCATTGATTATCTAGGTCAATTTACGTGAACAAACCTGCACTTTGAAGTTTTACTTTAATTATATATAAATTTTATTTTTGAAATATTGTGCAAACAGTTTTAAAATAAGGTAAGGGGTGCAGCCATTATCAGTACCATCTGCATCACCTAAATATGCATCACCAAAACTAAAAATGTACGGCTCTAATACAATATATGTATTGTGTGTGTGGTTGTAGTGTTTATATATGAGAATAACAAATACTTGATATCAGAAACGATGGAACTCTGAATGCTTGTTGAGTTAACAGTTGTATTATTCATAATAATCCTGTCAGTTGATATAAAAAGAAGAGTTCATCAATTACTTGAGGAATTACTCTGAGACAGTTTCAACATCTGGAAAAACCGTCTTTTCCCACCGTCATGGTGAAATACTGCAAATGAGTCGCTGTGTGGCCTCAATTAATAAAAAATGCACCATCTGCAATTTGAGTCACACGTCTATTTTACGTGACATGCAAAGAATCTCTTATAAATGATTCAATAACAAACCAGTGGGTCATGCTGTTTCTATTCTCTTCCCAACAGAGATACAACTATGTTCTTCTGTTGACACTCGCAAAATCGAGATAAAATCAAACCGCTCAAGCTATTTTTCCATCATAGTGCGATGGAAAAATAAATCAAACTTATGTACAAACATAGAGCTGTCAGTGTTTTTGTAACCTTCCAGTGTTCAATGTTACAACAACAGAATCTGGGCTACGACCTCGACTTCTCAACATGACGTTCCCTTGTTAGCCAACAGCTACACCCCTAGGATAAAGACCGGTGCGTCTTCAAGACCACACTGTTGCCTAATCTAAATGGTGTGCCCAGTGCAGACTCAGCTCTCCAAGTAATGTGGATATTACTGGATTCCAGCTGAGTTCACAGTTAACCTGATCAGTTAACCTTCCACTCTTCAAGAGAAAATGTCCTCTTTGTCCAGTTCTGGTGAAGCAGGTCTAGAAATGTCAAAAAGAGGCTGCGGAGAGCCAGCACTTGATCTCCTCACTTTGAGGAGTTGAAGTGCTTCTGTGAGTTGCGCCTCCAGGCCGGACATTCGAACATTCAGGTTTTTGAGGTCGTCCTTCAGCTCTAGCTTGAGCTCCTGAAGCGAGGCCTGAAGCGTTTGCTCTTGGATGGGGTAGAAGGTGCGCTTGGTCTCCGGAGGCTGGACGGGACTGCGGTCCTGGGGCGTCATGCGGAATTCGCCCACTTTGTCCAGGCGCAGGTCACTTTTGGTGATACCGCTGTCACATGAGTCTGTCTTCTTTAGAGACATCTGTGACTCATGCGCCTTGGTACGTTCAGGTAATGTCTCCATGGATTCGGCTTTAGACACTTTGTTCCAGTTGTCGGCTTTGGCCATGGACTCTTTGAAGCGACCCCAGCCTTTGACTTTGACGGGTTCGGCAGCCCGGCCTCCCACCAGAGAAATGGGAGTTGGGACCTGCAGCTTCGCCTTGTTTGAGGGATTACAGTTAGGGGACGTTGAAGATGAAGGCCTTGAAGATGAGGGTGTTGCTGGGCTTTCCGTCACTGTGACGATGCTGGTAGTTGTGATGGCTGTAGTTATCGGGATGTCCACGTACATAGGGCCCTTTTCGATATCATGGTCATCTAGTTCTGGTTTGTCGGTCACTAGGCGGGCTTCCTTCTGCTGTCGAAAGCGCTGGAAGAGTTTTCGTACCGGATGATCTGGTGGCAAATTTAGAGGGGCTTCATTTTTACGTCTCTGTCGCTCCTCTTCCTCTCGTTTCACATCACTGATCTTTCGGAAGACGATCTATAAGAGAATTTAGAGTTCTCATGACTAAAACACCATCATAATAACCATGAGGTTTGTTGTGAATGCTACATGCACAGAAGCAAATTCTTCTCAAAGTCAATTTAGTCTCATGAAGTGAAGAATTAATGGTCTAAAAATCAGTTAGATGAACAGGTGCATCTATCTAACTGATAGTATAGTTTGTGTGAGGAAGTCAATGTTTCAAAATGTGTGTGCTTTTTTTTCACCTTTAAACAAGCTATTCCCATGACACAGAGGAGAAGTTCATATCATGCCTCTGGCTTCAGTGGGTGTAGACACACTGTTATGCCTTATTTCCACTGTATGGTTCGGCTCGACTCAACTCAGCTCAATTTTGAAACCAGGTCCTTTTCTCTAATTCATTTTACACTGCAGATAGTACCCTGTCAAATGTAGGCGGGATTTTCAGCTGACTGCAATAGAAACGTTGTGTGAATCTGCCGTGACATAATCCTAAACGCGGCACTCGCTGAATCCAACCAAACAGAGGAACGTCTGCACCTTGTCAATTGTACGCCATAGTTTTGCGGGCTGCCATTTTTTTCAAATCTGGGGTGAGTTAAAGGCATACTATGTAACTTTTCCCACTTTGGTCCCCCTACAGGTTGTCTCATTGGAACTACAGCTCGCACGGCTGTAGTTCCAATGAGACAACTTGTAGGGGGACCGAATAGGGAAAAGTTACATAGTATGCCTTTAAAGAAATTGCGGTAGCTTGGTTAATTCAAAATGGCAGGTTTATGCAGAATGTCCCGTGTCCATGACAATTCTAGTGACAATACTCAATGTGCAATCAGTGGTCTGCAGTGTTTTAACTCCACCCTCTAGTATCGGCTCAGCTTGCTTGGAACCTTAAACCAAGGTGTTATTAAAAAAAGTACAAGGTACCAGCTACTATCCACAACTTTTGTCAATGGAAAACCAAAAAAGAGCAAGTTGGGTTGAGTAAAGCCATTCTGTACCACGCAGTGGAAATGCGGCAATAGACTGATAGCTTAATTCATATTCTTTATTTTTATGTTCTAGGTTTTTGTTTTATTTTGTTTTTAACAAAAAATAATTGCTGTGCATGGTAGTTCATTCTTTTTCTTGGAAACAGTAGATTGACAAAACAATCCCAATTTAAGATCAATTTACTAGATTTTTCTGGAGCAATATCACATGGTTTTCAAGACTGTGATAAGTAATTTTATTACAGCTGAGGGTAACCGTTTTTTTTCTTCAGAAAAGCCAATAAAGAATCCCTCTATGATTCATGATAATGTATACATTGTCTGGTTAGAAGAACAGAGGTTAGCTGAAGATTTTTGTTTTATCTATCTATTTTTATCTTTTTTTTGTCATCTACTCGAATGTCGTTCCGGGGCATAATGCTGAAAGGCAATAAACACAAAAGCAGTCATTATTAAAAAGGTAAGACAAACTCCATTTTTCTTTTCAGTCTCATAGCAACATTGTTTTTACAACTTTAAACTACTCAAATGTGGAACATATCGTGTGCTGGATTTCCAAAATCGAAAACACAACCTCCCAAGCTCCATTTGAAGACAGCGCTTGGCTCCTTATTCAATCTATCTCTGGATTTCCCTGCTGTATACATTCAGAAAGTATGGGACCCTGGTGAATAGTGAGTTCAATGCAGCAGATGAGATTGCCTCTTCATATGCTGGCAATTTAATCTTACATGCACTCTTTTGGGCAGGCTTAGCTTATTATCAATGAGGTAAGGATTGGTAGCCACACTTGAGTTGTTGATCGCAGCTGTTCATTTTTGAATGAAGGATGTAAGAGTGGCTTTAGTATGTGGTGGCTGTTAATGGAACTGTGTTTTTGTTTGAAGTGTAGCATATGTTGTTTAGATGGGCTTGTACGTCGACATTACTGTTATTAAATCTAGAAAATGTACCTTTTTCTAAAGGATTTGCATGTGGAATGTTTCTGGTAGCAGCCACATTTTGGGCTTTCTTGCTAAAAGTTAGATGATAAGATCGATATTACTCTCATATCTGTCTTTAGAGGTGCTGGTAGGTGGATTTTGTACGTTTAGACAGAGCCAGGCTAAGCTAACCATCTCCTGGCTGTAGCTTCATATTTAACTGACACAAGAGTGGTTATCAATCTTCTTATCTAACTCTTAACAAGAACGCGACTGAGCGTGATTTCCAAAATATCAAACTATTCCTTTAACATGAGCAGCAACAGCAACTGTGGCTAAACAGAGAGAGAGAGAGAGAGAGAGAGAGAGAGAGAGAGAGAGAGAGAGAGAGAGAAACAAGCTGTACCTGTAGAAACTGTAGAAAGAAAAGCACACGTGTAGCCCACACACATTACCATGTGACCTCTGGTAAGCATAGTGCAAAAAACTACACAGCAATTATGACTCGTCACCAAAAATAAAAACAGCACGCAGGATGTCTAAACGCTTAAAGTTCAAGCTCTTATTTAAAAAAAAAAAAGGGTCTGACCAGAGAAGGAGTAACAGGTCAAAAAGAGTTTTTTCTAATTGGTAAGAAACATGGTAATGGAAACATCTACATATTTTGACAAATTGTGCTCCGTTCTTAACATATATATTGTGTAAAACTTGAATTTACTCAGTTCAATAAATTATTATGTATACAGTTGTTGTGGAAACGAGAGAGCTGAAGTCTTCAGACATTCAAAATACCATGTAAAACCCAAATCTGAACTGAGTGAACTGTAACTTTTTGTTTTTTTAGGTGCTCTTTGAAGAGTCACTCACCCTCTTTCGCAGGTTGTAAGTAAGCAGCAGATTTCTTGAGAAGTGGTTGGAAAACGCTGTGTAGAACTCCAGCACCTTCTGCAGGGCGTCACGTTTAATGACGTGGAGGTCGCAGTAGGTCAGAGCTCGGACGTTGGCACAGGCTTGAGCGAGAGTCACTTCTTTCCAGAAAACATCCCCAAACACATCTCCCTTACCTTTAGAGAGAGGACACAGTTTAAACCAGGTAATTCTTCCAAAACGTAAAGAAATAGAGAAATAAATGACCTGTTAATTCAGTACCACTTCTTTTTTTATAAGGCATGTTTTATAAAGGGTTTAGAAGTTGTAATGGCTTTAATTATGGTTGATAAATAATTTACTAACTATAAATGAGTTATACGCCATTTATGAGAACAAATTTTGGGTAGCCAGTTTTTAAAAAAAATCCCATTTGCAGTTCTTAAGGCAGGTCTCCGGTTGAGAGGGTATTTCCATACAACTATACATCATTGTGTAGATACAAATAAATACAATTTATGAAAACTTTATACTGTATAGTGCTAATAAATGCTAAATAAAGAACTGAAAGAACTGACTAAAGAAACTAAGTAATGGTGTGTTTTACAAGCTGTCGACCTGAAAGTTCTTCTTTTGGTTTATGACAGACTTACGAAGCATTAACATTATTTATTAACTACTATAAAAGCTATTAATTATAGCTTATTAACTTAGACAAAAAGCTTATTAGATCATTTAAGAAACTTAACTATTTATAAGTGCTCAACATGCTGTTATTTGTGCAGCGCAGTCAGAGCTGACCAAACTAGATGCAGAGAGAGCACTATTTTCATGTGAGTTCTATGTTTGAAAAGCTCAACTTGACCATTATAACTATAACTATGAAGTGTTATGACTCATTGTAATCAAAATTGAAATCAACAGCTTCTCATACACTGTGGCTGCAGAATATTCAGGAATGTAATTTCACAAGACTGAAAACATCTGATTACTTCTTTGAACTGCAGGATGAAAAACTTTATACAATGCAGCTTATTAAAAAAAGACCAAGTTGCAAAAGCAATAATCAAACTATCTCTGACATCCAGATGAGTTTCAATAATTAGGCTAATAACATTTAGATCTCCTGTATGTAGAGCGGTCTGGAAATGAGAAGTCAAACAGCACCAGTCTGAGGATAAAATTAGATAGTGTGTCTTGTACTTTACATGTTGTTTCGATTTTACAGTGCCATTAGGTTAATGAGAACCTGGTTTAATAGTAGTAACTTGTTTATCACTTCAGGCTCCATTACAGTCTCCATCCGGCCAATGATATTAGCCGGACAGTATATTGATCGTTGCAAAGAGGAACCGATAGCAGGTTATTGACGAAAAACAGCCAACAGCCCACACTGGGCCTGCCAGAGCAAGCGATCCATTATTCACTAAATCAATTATCTGACAAATTAAAATTAAGATGTAAATTGGAAATACTCTGCTGGGATTTAACCAGACCAGCATAAGCAAGGAAATAATTATTTATTCTGTATCTTGATAAATAAAGAGGTAGATCACATTGTTAGATCACATCAAGGTGCAATGGAAGAAAAACAGGGCTCACAAATATCAGAAATGTCAAGGCAGTTAGTAATTGGCCTGGTTCTTTCCTGTTCAATATGCATTAGACATGGGTTACTACAGTTAAGAGTACTTCATAGAGTCAGACAGCATCCAAATTATACGCTAGTCAGGTCGAGAAGGGTCTCATTTTACTCCCACACGTCTCAGGTCTGCAGTATGTGTCCATATATCTATAATCCAGACCATATTCAAAATGTTACTGAGAGGGATCTGTGACAAACAAGTTATTGTTCAAATCCTGAGTTCATGACTCAGCAGACAATGATCCCCAAACATCTATTTTCACTGCAGTCGGAAACAGCTTGTAAAGTGAATAAAAGAGGATTTTAAGTAAAAGGAATATATTGTTACTATGACGCAAAACCGTTTTATTAGAACAGTGCTGGAGGCCAGTTTAGCTGAAATGTTTTTCCACCATCATCATCACTGCCAGTTTTTTCTGCATCTTAGATCTTAAGAAGAAGCTTAAGAAATCCATAACTTTATGTAAAGAAAAAGTTGAGCAGATCTGGGGCAGGTCTGTCAGTTGGGGGAATGGGAAGCCTTGACCGCCTTGTTCATGAAATAAACACAAGTGGTGAATTGCATTATTAATTATGTCATAAATGCTCAGTGTAGTTTGGTGAAAAGACAGATATGCATCAGAAATTGTTACAAATGTACTTAAAACTCACCTAAAATGGCCACCACCTCGTCATCCTGAATGACCTCCAGTGATCCAGACACCACAAAACAGAGACTGTCCACACTTTCACCAGCGTGGTAGATCAGGTCACCAGGGGCGCAGTGGATGGTCTGAAACTCCATGGCCAGCGCTCTGAGGCACCCATCGCTGGCCAGCCGGAAAGCCGGGTGCTCTTTAAAAACCTTCCGGTTAAGATGAACACAAATATCTGCTCTCATGTCCTTTGGACAAATCTGCAACACCTGAGAAGAAACAAGAGTAGAGAGAAAAACTGTATGATGACTCATCATCACATAATAATGAAATATACTTTAGAGCTAGTAGACATGGTATAATGCTCCTAACCAGAGGGTAAATGGTTAAAGGTTCACTGACATTAAATATAACCTCATTCCTTTCTTGCACAGAAAAGTGCCCTGTGCTCCTATTGGTTAACGTCATGAAAGTTGTTAAGGCAAGACATGCTAGTCTGTTTTTGCATCGATGTATTGAACTGGATACAGCGCGACAGTGGTAGGTGGGTATACTGTGGCTTCTATGACCGATAATGGGACGACAGCAACTTAAGTGACTTGAGCATAGATATTCACACATCTGTAAAAGGCTTGTGTTTGAGAGGAAAAATTGCTTACCTTTGGCCTGGCACGAAAAAGATGTCATATATTTTTGGGAATTTTGCAATATAAATGTTTGTCTGAAACTTAAAGTCAGTTGAACCCTACGGTCATAAAGAGGACAAAATATAAATGTTCAGAGAACTTAAAAAAGCTCTTTTGAATCTTAATGATGTTAAGGTCCGTCTGTTATATTTGTGTGTTTTTATACTACAGATGATTCAGAGCTTCTTTCTTTTTCAGTAGCTGTAGGAAATACTTCACTAGGATACGACTTATCTATTGGTTGGGACTGAACATGTCCAGTATGAATTACCTCGCCTATCTGCTGTGTGTCACTCAATGGTAGCATGTTGTTCAAGCACACCTAATCAACAGGATGCCAGGCGGTTGCAGGGCTCTGCTTTTAAAACAAATCTCTATGAAGATGAATGTCAAGCAGAGAGGGATTATAGGCCATTTTTAGACACTGTAGTGTGGCCTGAAGCAGACAAATAAATAATACATAGATGCAGTGCACGCTTAACATATACAGTAAAGAGAACACAATAAGTATCACATTTCGATTTTGACTACATATTTCCAAGTGACAAAATCCTTGCCTTATTAGAAGTTATGTTTCTAATTTGAGGTGAAACTTTTTCCATGATTGGATTTTTGGACAGGTGGATTTAAATGGGACAGCGTTATGAATGCTTTCTGGCTTCGAAACAATCAGAGCACCACCGGTTCAATCTATCTGCTGCCAGCTTTTAATGCTTAATTTCCACACTCAAATCATTTCAGCATCATCTGCTTTCAGTGGGATGGCTGGTGTAACTGTGACACAAAATAACCATATGACAGTTTTTACAAAACCAATTAACAAAAAACCCAATTTATAGATAGATAGATAGATAGATAGATAGATAGATAGATAGATAGATAGATAGATAGATAGAGAGAGAGAGAGAGAGTGAGAGCGAGAGAGCATTAACGGCATATGTTTGTTTTTTTGGTTCTGCAGCCAACAACCTCAGAAAAAAAAGAAAGTGAATTCTATAATATACAATATATAATTTATTTATATACTATTTATATCAAACAAATGATTCTGCATTTGTATACATTATTAACAGTCTTGTAATTAACACATTAAGTCAAAATTGGTTTTCATTCTTTCCATAATAATGGTAGTCTTGAGGATGATAAAAAAATAGCAGGATTACAAGGAAACTACCAGTAATCAAATGCCTTAACAGAGCCCTTAAAGATGAGGCAGTCTGACATACCTTTTCAGTGTCTATACCCCGTGACATGGACCAGGTGGAGGCAATGTAATCCATAACTCTTTCACTCAAGCCTTTGGGCACCTGGTAAAGCTTGAGGAAGTCCCGGACACTGTTAATCATCTCATGGTAACGATTTGTGTTGGCGTACATCTGCTGGAAGATTGTTGTCACATTACCAAAGATGGTGGCGTAAAGAAGAGCTGGGGAAATACAGAGAAGAAAAGGGAGAGGTTTAATTTTGATACAAGTTATAGATATCCACCAAATTTTTAGCTGCTTGTATGGGCTCAACTTCAAGGGGAAAGGTAAATTATGTGCTAAAATAAATCTGTGTAAATGCAAATAATCATCAATTTATTGATTTGATAGAGACTGTGCACTACCTGGAGTGCCTACCAACCCACCATCTGTAAATTAAGACAACCCAGTTCGTTTTATCTTTTTTATTTTTAATTTTGGGGGGGTGCCAAGATCAGAAAACATGGGAATCAACAAACTATTCAGATTGGGCCCTCCTTGTTATGTCACATGCAAGCTCATTACAATCTTCACCCATGGTTTGAGAACTGTGGTGCACCATGTTTTTCTAGCAAGCCAATAAGAGCCGAGTGGGCTTTTCAGGAGGAGGGCTTAAAGGGTAAATGCTAGATCAGATCTGCTAGACGTGTCGACGTAGTTAGGTTTAGGCATGAGGAGTGGGGATTGGTTAGGGTTAGGGTAAGAATAACAGGGTAAGCCAATCAGAGGCAGAATAAGGCAAAAATATACGTGGGCCACAAGGCACGTCCTGCGACGGCGACATGTCTAGCAGATTCGATCTAGCATCTATCGGCTTAAAGAGTCAGGCGCTAAAACGGAGCGTTTCAGACAGAATGAGAAAAAGAATGTGTTTTTTTCAACATGAAATCATGTAAACATGTTCGATACAAAATACAAGTATGAACCTGAAAATGAGCATGATACATCTCCTTTAATAGGCTTATAAACCCAGGGCAGTACATTTTAAGAATAAACATGAAAATCTTTAAATCAGGGTTCAAAATGACATAGAAATTACAAAAACCTGGTTTACGAGGACAAAAGTCTCAAAAACTTGGTTAACAAGGATATAACATTTCCAAAAACTGGTTTAAAAAGACAAAAATAAATCTACAAATCTGGCTTCATAAGGATCTTCAAATTGTGGTTTATGAGGACATAAAAATCTCCAAAACTTCACAACACTGGTGGCCTCATTATACATCACATGATATATCAGACCAAATGCGCATTAAGACTTAATATTGTTTAATGTGGTGAGCAAAACTCACTTTAATCAGTCACATGGGAAATTAAAAATTACAACTAATCATTGCCTCCAAACATAATACACAATACTCTTGTCAAAGGGGAAAAAAAACATTAACTACAGCTTCATATTGAGTCTGTGTGTAAGCATCCATCCCAATGCAGTTACATACTAAAAACAGGGTCACATCACACACAGCCATCTTCTAACTGTATACATACTGGGAACTATATTCTCAGAAGGCGAAGCACTGCTACTTGGGCGGAGTGATTAGCGCAAAATCTGAAAAGCACCGTTACTCTCTGCTCCTCACCACGGGGCTTCTCAGGTGCTGCGAGCAAATTACTCCGCCCAAGTAGCAGAATTAGCAGTGCCTTGCCTTCTTTGAATATAGTTCCCAGTATGTATACGGTTAGAAGATGGCTGTGTCTCATGTGACCTTGTTATTTGTACACACTGAGACTATACAAATCACAACATGTAAATAGGAAAATGTTGGCGTTATTTTGTCACTTATTGGGAGCAGTAGGCTAGATGGAGCCGGTTACCTCCAGGATCTGTGCTAAGCTAGGCTAGCGGTGGGTGCCTCTGACAGAGTTACGACACGCACAGAGATGAGAAGGGTATGTATGGACTTATCTAACTCTGGGGGATACGATAAATAAGCTAAAGTCCCAATAAGTCGGCGTGTTCCTTTAACTTGTCTTGTGATAGAAGAATTAAAGAAAGAGTACAGCAGTGCATCTTTGAGGCGGTTGAACTGTTGAAACAGCTGGCGTGTGTGTGTGGATCAAAGCTATCAGATGTCTGCTCAGAGTCTGTAGTGTTCTCTTGGCAATGGGTTGCCCTAATTAGCCCTGCTAGAAGGGACGGAGAAGAAACATGCCAGCCACACATTTCAATTATTCTCAGATGATGACAGTAACCTGTACATGCATTTGTCTGTTTGTTTATTTCACAGCACACAATCAAAGTGTTGTAAAACTGCACAGGGAATAAAACTAATTAAAAAAGCGCTCAAAAGTCCTCAAGGGCGAGGATAACCACAACTTTCCCACTTTCATCACCATCGCTCACTTGTACAGCCATGCTATCAAGCCCTGCAGTATGGTATAATATTCTTTATCACCTAAACACCTGTTTGTAACACACTTGCAGGCATCGAAATCAGCATGTTAACAGATCAAGAAAGGTTTTGCAAAAAGGTCTGAGCCAATTAAATCTAAGATGATTTGACAATCATCTCCTTTTGAAGTTGCCAAAGTTTTGGGATGACTGCTTCCTCGAGCTTGAGCGCAGATGGCAACGCTCACTTCTCTCATAAGCAGAAAATGCCGTAACAAAGGAAACTCAATCTGTCCCTGTGGAGTGGTGCTTCGTTTTGTCCCCAGCATAGCTCTGTACTTGCTGACGTACACAACTTCGTCGCAGCGTTGTTCGCCATTCAACACCTGGCTTGTTTGAGGTTAGTTAAAAAAACAGTTGTCAGAAACTCAGTCCCCAGGCCAACAGTTGCTATAGAAACAGGAAATATGCATAGTGCCCCCCTACCCCACGCCACCCCCCAAAATCCCTCGTCACACTGTGATCTTCTACTGCCAGCACCGATCCAGTGCTGGTGGTAAAAATAGAACAGTATCAGAGCATCCATATTTCATAGAGAACAGCTATGGACTACAGTAGATTACATCTACAACTGAGTCCACCTGAGGCTGTCTGGTTTATTAGATATTCAGTTGTGTATCTCACAATGAAACATTTAGACAATTCTGCAGATGAGTTTTGCTAGTTTCCCCGAGAGTGTATACATAAACCTGAGCATCAAAAAGGTAAAGAGAAAGTTGGGGGGGGGGCAATCATCCCCTCATCTCATGGTCGAGATTGAAACTGAGAAAAGTACACTAGAGGTGCAGGAGTGATTGCAGAGGGATCACTGTGCAAAATTGATCCGACGGTCAGTTATTGCTACAAGGTGTTGCTGTCCATGCGAAGTCACACACAATGGCACCACGCTGTACACTGTATTGTGAGCCACACAAGCAATAGATACGTTATAAATGTTTAATATTGATATGTGGAAAGAAGGGCAATCTATGGAAATATCCCTCCTTCCTATCAGATTAGATGTATTGTAAGTTAGTGGGGGCAGGTATCTTAATTAAATTATAATGCAGTCATTGTTACATATCTGCTGCATTGGTAAACCACATTAAGTGACATAAATAAACATTGTTCATACTGTTAATGTCATGTTTTTACCCTTTTTCAGATTTAATGTATTTGATGGCTGTTTTGTTCAGATTTATGACTCATATGTTTCATTGTACCAAAAACATATACAGACTACAGACAAACTGCCAGTAAGCCACAGAATTCGTGAAAATGCTCCACTAAACTCCAGCCTCTGAGGAGAAGCTGTCTTATTCACGGTTTCGATTGCTTCTCTGAGACATTACAGAACGACTGAAAACTTGTGAGTGATGCATCACGCTCCAGAAAATCTCAACAGTTCCGCACAGAAGACTGAAGTAATGAGTCTATTGTAGGCAGGAATAACAGAGCTCCCGCTGTACTGTATAATGTCACTGTAGACTGGAGTTGACAGCAGTATTGATGAGACTGAAAAAGAAACTGGTGAAGGCTAGATAACAATTTGAAACTCATTACAGCTTTCTTTATTTGACATTATATGAATGTCACATACAGTGTTATACTGTTATTGATATACTTTAGTTTTACTACTTATAGTAGGCCTATAGTTACTCAGTATTTCCACTAGAAACTGTTAATCTGTTCTGAGAATGAGAATGCTACCTCTGTGTGTCAGACCCAGAAAAATACCTGCATTCAGGAAAAATGGCTACATAAAATTGCCTCAAAAACAGTGCCACACATGGGGGAGATCAACACAGCTGTACACCTCAGTCACACCAGAAGTGACACAGTGAAATTCATCTGTGCATATTTGAAAAATATCTAGTTGTAGAAGCTTGGTGACGTACGGACCACTTGCAGGGCCACTTGGTAAACTACAGTAGCTGCCGGGCTAACTGATAACATGCTAACCAGCCTGGAACATGATTGCGCTACTCAGTCAAAAAAGCTCTCAAAGCTTCTATTTTTTCTCTACTGTGCTGTTTACTCCCACTGGCATTTTGTTCTTAGGATTGTCCATCATTGCATCCAGTAAAGAATTAATAAAGGGGGATTTAAAAAAGTAACTGTCAGTGGCAAGCTTGTTTTTTTCTTTGTCTTTCAATCTACATATTTCTTGGATATGACAAATGTTAAGTTGACTCAAGTCAACTAAAAATGACTTAGATAGATAGATAGATAGATAGATAGATAGATAGATAGATACGGATATAGATACATTAGTCACTGCTGATTTCTTAATGCAAAATAACAACCCATCCCAAAGACCCAATCCATCTCCACAGAGGCCAGAAAATGTGAACAATTATTTTTAAAATTCACAAAATTAATGTCACAAGTTTTTAACTGGAATAAGAGATTAACTATGCAACCATCATTATCAACAGACGTTCACATCAAAATGCAGCCGCATTGACATTCACCTCCCCACACTTGAAAGAAACATGAAAAGTCACAAATATATTCAACACACGTCATTATTGAACACAGTTTTTAGAATTTAAACATGAAAGTTCCAGTCTCTCTATTATATCATTGCAGGTGAAAATGGGAATAAAAACAGACATTTGTAAACAAAAACTGTGCTTTAAACATTAAAGTGTTCATGTTTTGTATGTTGTTGGAACATACAGAGCAGTAAATAGAGAGAGATGAGAACACAGGCCTATGCTACCATAGTTCTGGCACTAAATAATATCCAACCTGAGCAGCATATTCTGGGTTAAAAGAGAGTTACGAATATTGCTCAGCTAATCATCTGTAAAGTTCTATTTTCTGAACTTTGTTGGCTCTATTCATAATTCATTTATTCATCTACCTCAGTGGATTGTGGCTTTAAAGAGCATATTTAACGTCTCATGTATCATGTATCTGCTACACTGGATGAAAGATAAAACGTCTCCACTCACATCCAATCATCATCATGGCCACTGCAAAGATTTTCTCACAGTCTGTCGTAGGGGCGATGTTGCCGAAGCCGATGCTCGTCAGGCTGGTCATGGTGAAGTACAAGGAAGTGATGTAGACAGAGTCTTTGTTCGGCCCGCCTTCCCACTTGCCTAAACTGGCGTTGAAGCGGTACGGTGTGCCCGCCGTCTCAGCCAGGATGTAGAGCCAGCTGTCCATGCGCACGATGTTTGTGTCTTCATCGATAACCTCATAATCACCGATGCTGAACCTGGAGAGCCAGAAATGGTCAAGAAATAAATAAATCAGTGATGTTTTAGAGATTGCATTTCATTACTATTAGTTTATATGATGGTTTAACTTTTCCCAACTAAATGCTGTTGCTCAGAGTGTGACTATTTTTGGAGCAGCACCAGCTTCAATTCTTAAATATAATTCTACACTTATTTTATATAAACATTACATTTTACTTTAGGTATGTCCTTTGGATGTGCTTTTTAATATAAGCCATTACAGGTTTCTACCACACTGTCACATGTATTTTATATTTCTTCAATGTGAGTTGTAATTAATTGTGTGTGTGAAACAAATAGACATAAACAATTATTGACATTTGATTATACTGTCTGAGCAAATAAACAATGTTTATAATATTGGTTAGAGCCTCTTGTGGGATCCAGACTCCTAGTTTGTTAACCATGAGAATAAACAAATATGAAATCTTGCATATATCAAACATTGTTTGAAATCTTTTAGACGGATATGATGTTGTAGTTAGGAATATATTACTTTAAGATGCCTTCTAATGGTTATTTTGTATTGTTGGAAGTACGACACAACATAAACCTGCAAAGGAAAAATTGGTGTTCATCAACTATCAAACACATTCTCCCTGTTTTTATGTATGCAGGACATTAAGTTGTCATGCTGGTATATGTGTGTGAGTGAAGAAATTCCCATAAACATAATAAATCAACATGTAATGGAAACTCGATGCTTCCACCACACTCGCCCCCTGAAGAGTAGATGATCTGATTAGACTTTGGAAGCCTGTGTCATAAATTTACATCTTAATGAGAGAAAAACGAATTCTCTAGAAACTGCTACAAATCTTTCTGGCTTTAAGGTATTAAAAACATACAGTTTTGATGCGTGAAAACAAGTATGTTGACAAAACATAACTGCTAATTAATGCATTAATTAGCTCAATCAATGGCCTCATTATATTAATTGGCTTGGCTGTTAATGTATCACAGTGATGACAGCAGTCTATCAGAATGTGTTATGTAAATATGCAAATACAGTAACCTCTGTTTTTATTCCCTTTTTGACAACAGTTACTGTATAAATGCAAATTTCATAGTCTACATATTCTGTAATATATATATATATATATATATATATATATATATATATATACACACACAGTATTGGGGAGTAACGGAATACATGTACCGGCGTTACGTATTCAGAATACAAATTATGAGTAACTGTATTCCGTTAGCTACAGTTACAATTTAAATAGTTGGTATTTAGAATACTGTTATATTGTTGAAATCAACGGATTACATGACGATACTTCTCTGTTTCACGAGTTTATTCCATCACTCTCTGAATAAATTAAGGCAACTCCATGCATTTCCCAGAAGCCCCAATATGAAAACGAAAAAACTAGCTATTTGCGTGATCAGTCATAATGGAGTCGGAACCGGCACAACAGAGCCAGGGCAGGAATGCGTTTCTATCTTGGAAATTCAAACAGCATTTCACATTAAAGAACGAACAGGTAGAACGAAATATAACTGTACAGTGCAGCCTCTGCTTGCCAGCAACCAACCTCCTTTCAGCGTCCAAATTACTCCACCTCCAACCTGAAGAAGCATCTTAAAGTAAGTTATTTTTTGAATTAGCCATGGGTAGTCGTCTGCTGTAGTTTTACTGGTCACCTTGCTATTTTGTGCGAATTTACATTCTCCTATGTGCTGATTTACTAGCTCCAGAGCCGTTGAAAGACTGACTAGCCCCGTTTGACATGCTAGCTAACGTTAGCTAAAATTAGCTCGTGGTAGCTTAGACTGCGGTTAGATTTTTGTAGTATGCAGTTCGGGACTACAAATACAACAATCTATCTGCTTGTTCAGGTACACATTCAACCAGTTGGAACAGAAGAACACACCAGAATAGGCCTGTTTAGTAAGCTGTATGTGATGGCATTCCTACACTTATAAAATGCAATTCAATGTGGAAGTAATCCAAGTATTCAGAATACGTTACTCAGATTGAGTAACGTAACGGAATACGTTACAAATTACATTTGTGGGCATGTATTCTGTAACGGAATACGTTTTGAAAGTATCCTTCCCAAAGTAAAAATTAATAATAAATTGATTATAAATAAATATCATGAACATACCAAATGCAGGCCAGCCAGTGAGCGGCCAGTCCAAAAACACACACCAGCAGGACCAGTACAGCCGCCCCGTACTCGATGTAGTGATCCAGTTTACGGGCAACCCGACCCAGACGGAGAAGCCTGACCACCTTAAGAGAGCTGAACAGACTGCTGATCCCCTAAAACAGAAGTGAAAGAAGAGAGAGACAGAAAAAGAGGCAGACATTAGAAGCAATATTTATACAAGACAAAAATAATAAAAGGTAAAGTAGAATGTTACCCAACACCAGAAAGTATATTAATAACACCAAGAATAATTCACAGTAATACTTGACTAAGTTCCCTCATGACTATATTAACATTTAACACAGTTTTATAATACACTATAATGTAGTTGTATGCAGTTATAAGGACATTTATAAAAGTAAAAGTGTTCATTAATGTACAGTATTTGTCATCAGTTGGGATTTATAATGTGCGAGCTGGATAAAATTTACTTTTTTCACCTCAGTGGTGGTAATGAGGGAGGGACAAGCGCTGCTCTTTCACTATCCCCACCCAGAGATAGATAGATAGATAGATAGATAGATATATACAGTGCCTTGCGAAAGTATTCGGCCCCCTTGAACTTTTCGACCTTTTGCCACATTTCAGGCTTCAAACATAAAGATATAAAAATGTAATTTTTTGTGAAGAATCAACAACAAGTGGGACACAATCATGAAGTGGAACGAAATTTATTGGATACTTCAAACTTTTTTAACAAATAAAAAACTGAAAAATTGGGCGTGCAAAATTATTCAGCCCCTTTACTTTCAGTGCAGCAAACACTCTCCAGAAGTTCAGTGAGGATCTCTGAATGATCCAATGTTGACATAAATGACTAATGATGATAAATAGAATCCACCTGTGTGTAATCAAGTCTCCGTATAAATGCACCTGCTCTGTGATAGTCTCAGAGGTCCGTTTAAAGCGCAGAGAGCATCATGAAGAACAAGGAACACACCAGGCAGGTCCGAGATACTGTTGTGGAGAAGTTTAAAGCCGGATTTGGATACAAAACGATTTCCCAAGCTTTAAACATCCCAAGGAGCACTGTGCAAGCGATAATATTGAAATGGAAGGAGTATCAGACCACTGCAAATCTACGAAGACCCGGCCGTCCCTCTAAACTTTCAGCTCATACAAGGAGAAGACTGATCAGAGATGCAGCCAAGAGGCCCATGATCACTCTGGATGAACTGCAGAGATCTACAGCTGAGGTGGGAGACTCTGTCCATAGGACAACAATCAGTCGTATACTGCACAAATCTGGCCTTTATGGAAGAGTGGCAAGAAGAAAGCCATTTCTTAAAGATATCCATAAAAAGTGTCGTTTAAAGTTTGCCACAAGCCACCTGGGAGACACACCAAACGTGGAAGAAGGTGCTCTGGTCAGATGAAACCAAAATCAAACTTTTTGGCAACAATGCAAAACGTTATGTTTGGCGTAAAAGCAACACAGCTCATCACCCTGAACACACCATCCCCACTGTCAAACATGGTGGTGGCAGCATCATGGTTTGGGCCTGCTTTTCTTCAGCAGGGACAGGGAAGATGGTTAAAATTGATGGGAAGATGGATGGAGCCAAATACAGGACCATTCTGGAAGAAAACCTGATGGAGTCTGCAAAAGACCTGAGACTGGGACGGAGATTTGTCTTCCAACAAGACAATGATCCAAAACATAAAGCAAAATCTACAATGGAATGGTTCACAAATAAACATATCCAGGTGATAGAATGGCCAAGTCAAAGTCCAGACCTGAATCCAATCGAGAATCTGTGGAAAGAACTGAAAACTGCTGTTCACAAACGCTCTCCATCCAACCTCACTGAGCTCGAGCTGTTTTGCAAGGAGGAATGGACAAAAATTTCAGTCTCTCGATGTGCAAAACTGATAGAGACATACCCCAAGCGACTTACAGCTGTAATCACAGCAAAAGGTGGCGCTACAAAGTATTAACTTAAGGGGGCTGAATAATTTTGCACGCCCAATTTTTCAGTTTTTTATTTGTTAAAAAAGTTTGAAATAGCCAATAAATTTCGTTCCACTTCATGGTTGTGTCCCACTTGTTGTTGATTCTTCACAAAAAATTACATTTTTATATCTTTATGTTTGAAGCCTGAAATGTGGCAAAAGGTCGAAAAGTTCAAGGGGGCCGAATACTTTCGCAAGGCACTGTGTGTGTGTGTGTGTGTGTGTGTGTGTGTGTGTGTGTGTGTGTGTGTGTGTGTGTGTTATATATATATATATATATATATATATATATATATATATATATATATATATATATATATATTCTGGCCTGGGAATTGAACCGACGACCTCCCAGTCACAAGCTCGCTTCTCTAACCTGTAGTAGCCTGGGAAAACCCTGACGAACTTACGGCAAATTTGCTCTGCAAGTCAGTCTGGCCAAGAGCCCATTCAAGCCCATTTCCAATTTTTCCAAATCGAGGCACCAATCACAACCGTTGAGGCGGGCTTTACATGATGACGATAGTGCAGTGACGGCAAGCAGCTTTTTGTTTACATTCAACATAACGGCCACCGAAGCACAGCAACCCGTTGATGCCGCTGTTGCCGCTACGTCACCCGGATCGTTAGTCTGATTGGTTGAAGGACTATCCAATTGCGCCCAGAGGCATTTGAGCGGCGTCCGTTGGTGACGCCCCTTTGGAAATGGGCTGTGAATGAAGCTTTCCCAGACCCACTCTCAGTTACAACTGAGAAGGGTCTGGTGTCAACCAGGCTAAACCTTTAGGCCACCACTGTCCAAACTTGGATAGCTTTGTGTAAAGAAATACTGGGCTAGAACTTATACACACATATGATATGCAGTATTTGTTTTTTGCCGTTTATTTATTTGTATTGGATTTAAACTAAAAAAATGTCAGATTTAGCAAACCTCAGTATAAGGTGACAACTGTTAATTCACTCCAAATGAGCTTTTCTATCATACAAAAGAAGCAATGAAACCCACTGTGGACATAAAGTATGATGAAGTGATGTACTCCTGTGTTTGCTCAGGGTCTCACTTCTACATCAGATAAACTAAACAAAACACACATCAAAACACTTGAAAGCATTTTAAAGACTCACTATGAAAGTCTATGAACCTACAGTAAATGTCATATGAAGATAACAGCAAACACAGAATATACAAACAAGACGAGGAAAAACACAAGATTCAAAGAGTTAACATATGCTGAGTTGATTTTTAAAACATTCCTGTGCAATGTGATGACATTTTACAACTTTTAGCGGTTCCTGCCGCCTGCCTGGCAAGCAGCTAAACGTTGACTCAGCTTAACTGACACCCACTCAAACAGACAATTGCAGTCCCATCAGTTTGCTGCTGGTATTCAGTGTGTGTGTGTGTGTGTGTGTATGCGCGAATGGGAGGGGAATTGATCTGCTAATATGCTGTGGTCTGCAATACGAGTACAACTGCAGTGCTCGCTGTCACTTGATCTGATCTAGCTGCCTGCCAGACACCTCAGCTTCTTTAAATTCACTTTACAGACCTGAGCTCCAACACAATTCAATCATCAGTGCAATCGTGTTTTTGAGTTCTGCTGCAAACTCTGCAAACACAAGTTGGGAGAAAAGTGAATCACTCAATAGATATAAAAATATTTCATTAAAAGGAATAGTAAATCATTTTGGAAAAATATGCTTATTTGCTTTCTTGCAGAGGGCAAGATGAGACTCTAGTGTCCACATGCCTAATGTGAATGACAGGGCCAAACAAGCCTCTCAAAAGTTATATATGTAAAATTATAAACTTTCTGGTGTGCAAGAATGTTTATGTTTTGTAAGCCAACGAGTTCTACAATGTCCAATAATGGTAAACATCATAATGAAAAGTCATACATGTCAGCTTCTAATACCCAATGTGGCCAAGTTAGCCAATTAGGAAACTCAAGAAAAGATGCTGTCAGGGTGGCTAAAAGAAAGAGGTGGTTTTTATAATGCACAAAACACTATGTTCAAAACTTCCTCTATTAAAGCATATTTTCATTGCCAGGATGACTTTTATTTGGAAATTGTAACCGTCTTGTTGCTACAGTCAATTTGTCACAATTGACATGTTTGTTACTGCTGACGTTACGACTGAATCAGCTATCATGCAGCTTTAATGATGCTGTTGTTCCTTTTCAAATTGTATTGCAGAACATAATCTGATAGACGTTACCTCCTGGCAATTAAAAACTTTAACAGGAGAAAAAAAAAAAAGCATCACAAATCTTAACTTGCTTTCTGTGACATTTATTTCATGCATTGATGCTTCTGCTGTCGTACGCTCATCGAGCACCACAGCTGAAATGTTGGTGCAAGAATAAATGTCACAATGTGGAGAGTGTGTGACTATTGCTGTTAAAGCTTGGAGAGTTTATCCATCAGGTCTTGCACTGATTTATTTACTGACTAGTGGATGTGTCAAACACAACGACAAATAAAGGAATCTTGAATATGGAACGTGTTCGTCAAGGGTGCATGTGTACAACACAAAACTGTTCATAATCATATTCTAATCAAACTGAAGCCTACTTGAGTGACAGCTCGGTGGTTCCAATTCTTCCCATCACGTCCCATGCATGAATACAGGCAGGAGGGGAGGGGAGGCCATGCAAACAGAACGGATGAAAAAGAAGAAAACAAAAACGAAGCACAAGTAAGAGAGAAGACACTTGATCAGTAGTAAGCGATGAATAAACACATGACAAAATCAATATTCAATAAAGGCTTCAAATAAAAAGAAACATAAAACCTCATTTGTGTTTGTAAAGTGTGTGCAGTATGACCAAAGCATGCACTAAAAACTCTGTTAACTTTGTCAGCTTTTGTAGCAAAATAAAGTGAATCATTAGTGTTTTTGGGTTATCAGTCATTAGTAACTCAAATTACATGTCTCAATGTGACGTGCGGAGCGCTTTAAGATTGCCAAGAACAACTTTGACAGCCGCTCCTTGTTAATGATCTTCCCCTCCCTACTTGGAAACCTTTTGGGGAAAACAGCCATCAAAGTTATTCATGTCAGTCGTTAGGGTCTGTGGCAGCAGCAAGATGTTTCGGCTCCCGGTTTAATAGCACGGGCGATTGTTTACCCGCTCTCATTTACCCTTGCCATGGATTGCCTCAAAGCAATTTGGAGCAAATTGGAGTCACTGAGTTGTTGCAGAGACACACTGGAAGATGATCCTGGAAGTGGATAGTCATCTTTCATGTTAGTTTACCACCACTGTGTCCATAATCTTACCGTAGGCTAAATGTACACTTGAACCTCACTTGTATGAAGCTGTACTGTAAAGTGTAGGGCTGGAACTAACAATCAGTTTCACTGTTGTGAATTCTTTTTTTAATTGATTGCCGTTAAGTCTATTAAAAGTCCCAGAGTCCAAGGTGACGCTGACAAAATGCTTGTTTCAGTCCCAAAATAATCAATGTACAATTATATAAAACTGAGAAAAGCGTCAAATTCTCACATTTGAAAAGCTTTGTGAACCGTTGGATGTTCGATAAATGACTTTAATGACTGCAACTTTAATAACTGATAAATCATTTCTCAACTAATTACATAAATGACTTGTTTCAGTGGACAAAAGCCACTGCCTGACAGAACAATGTCTAAATAATCTCTTTTCATGGGATTTGTTGACAATAAGAAAACATATCTTACAGGATAAAGCTGATGATTAATCTTTTATTTTTGCCAACTTTTATAAAAAAAATAAATAAAAAGACCAAACCCCAAAAAATCTATTATGTAGTCAAAGCCTGATATAGCTTAATATTCTGTGACATAATGCATTTAAGAGCCATACTGTTGGACTGGGTGACATGTTATTTCATTACAATTACCACATTTTTATTCTGAACAATGCCATGGCTGCAATTTCAATTTCTGGAAACCATTGATGACATTTTGATCAACATATTAAATCACTGACCCGCAAATTGGCAATGTTTCTTTCAATTAAGAAACATTGCCAAACATTGCTGTTGTTCCGCATTCTGAGCTTGAGATGATCATTCATGGTTTTATATCATGCAACTCAGTTTTCACTTGTCTCAGCAAGTCGTCCTAGGACCATCTACAATTGGTCCAGAACTCTGACACAAGGCTGTTGACCAGGTCCAGCAGGATGTCACACATCACTCCTGTTTTATCCTTGTTACAATGACTTCCGATCAAGTTCAGGATCCAATTTAAAGTTCTTGTTCTGACTTATAAAGCTTTGCATGGACAGGCACCTGTTTATATCTCTGACCTGCTCCATCCGTACACTACTAACAGGTCCCTCAGGTCTTCTAACCAGGGATTACTGGTGGTCCTGCGCACTCGCTTAAAAACTAAAGGTGACCGTTCCTTTGAAGCGGTGACTCCAAACCTGTGGAACCCCCTTCCAATTGTGCTTTTAAAAAGCAGCTGAAGATGCACTTGTTTAAATTCGGTTTTGACTCATGTTTGTAACTTTGGGTTTTAGGTTTTAATCTTTTAAATGATTTTCATTGGTCGTTCAATTATTTTTTTCCTTGCTTATTTTCTGTTGGATCCTACTGTATTTTTTTTTACAAATGTTTATCATGTGAAGCACTTAGTCTGTAAAAGGTGCTATATCAGTTTATTAAAACTTTATTATTGTAAACACAAGCTATACAGACAATCCCTTTTTTTCTTTTTTTTTTTTCTTGATAAAACTAAAAAGATCAAATAAGACCAGCCTCATCTTTTAAATTCACAAGAGCTTGTTGTTTTTCCCCTCCTGCTGACCCCTGACCACTTCTGCTCCAGCCACTTGAACTTGTCAGCGTTTAGGATGCTGAAGCATTGAAAGACTAGAGGCCAAAATGCTGGACCTGCAAATACAACTCTCGGCCAACCAACAAGCCTCTTTTTCTAAAGCTTTACCACAGTATTTCATATTATCTTGTACTGTGTGAGCTAGCCGACAGCCCCTGAGAGCCGACATGCAGTGTGCTGCTCGCTGTGTGACGCGCCACGTCGTTTAATGCTTTCACAGCATTTCAGAGTGGCAATAACACACACACACAACATGAGACATGACACATTTAAGCACACACAAACATACAATGATGCATTATTAGAATGAAAACTGGCAAGTGCAGGACCCTGAGGCTCCATTTAATCAATTTGTGTGTGAACATTTGGACCTGACTCAGAAGCTGTGGTTGCACCCTAAAATATATTTTCAATCAGACGCAGCTAGAGATGGATGTTTTGTAAATAGATTTTATCTGCCAACATACAATATTTTAACATGATGTAAGCATTCTGTAAAGTTATTCTTCTCCCTTAATGAAACACATTTAGGTAGACATGGTTATGTCATACCTGAACAACAAATAAACAACCTGTTTTTCTTTCCCCTTTGTACAAGAAAACTGAGTTTCAGTAAACCTTAAAATACCCTCATACAGTTACATTTATTAACGTATGAGTAGATACTGATAGAGTTGAAAGTGACTAACTCAAAATGCTTGTTTGGTAACACAACATGCCTTAGTTTACAGTATGATTCAGTCCCTTTGTCAGCTGTCATTAAGTGTTAATGTGACACAGCAGAGTGCTGAAGAGTGGCTCGGTTTAATAATGGAACCCTTCTTCCCCAATTAAAATGTGCCAATTATCTCAAGATCCTGTGATAGCTCTGCAGCAAACACTACTTATTTTGGTCCAACATTTATAGATTCACAAACAAGCCTATCGCTGTATTATGTTGCTCATTCCCACCTCGTTTTTTCACTGCCGCTATACTTAACAACAACCAGTGAACAGGATCTGATCACCACTGCCATGTCATTATTAATGTGCCTGTGTGGAAACCTAATAACTTGTTAATTACCTTAGAAAGGATCATCTCTAGTATTTTTAATGCTGTCTCAATTTATTGGCAAAAAGACAGACAGAGCACATGTGCACAACGCTAACAATTTGTTAGCATTAAGATACCTCTATTTTTTTATTTATTGTAATTGTAAAAAGCAGCCACTATTTGATTTTGACCTTATCTTCATTCTTTTGTTTGGTCTGTTTCTGGCTTTGTCTCTAAAACGTCCGCTATTGCTAGTATAAAGTAAAATGTCATAGTCATGTTATGTCATGTTTGGCCTTTTTTTCTTAACAAATGGCTTAAACAACTAATCAATTATCGAAATAGTTGCTGAACGTGATATATTCTAATTGCTTGTTATGTCCCACTAACAGTCCAAAACCCGAAAATATTTGGTGTACAACCACCTAAGAGAGAGAAAAGCAGCACATCCCCACATCTGAAAAGCTGGAACTAGCAGACGTTTGGCATGAAGTCTTGAAAGATGACGAAAAGGAATAACAGATTATCAAAATAGTTGCTGATTCTGATTCCTTTCGATCGACTAATTGCTTCAGCACAAACACAGAACCACCGCACTCACCTCATCTACATTCTCGAAGGCGTTGATGACGTCGTACGGCAGGCAGGACAGCAGGTCGATAACAAACCAGGTCTTCAGGTAGTTCATACGGATCAGCTTGGGGTCTGAGATGACCTCGCCGGCGGGTCCGACGAACGTGGTGTGGAAGTTCAAAACGATGTCCACCAGGAAGATGACGTCCACAATGCTGTCCACCACCAGCCACGTTACGTTGTTCTGCTTCGTCTTGAAAGAGACGTTGTAGGGCACCATGATGGCTGTGTAGAAGGTGAGGATGAGGATGACCCAGTCCCATGTGGTCTTGAAGAGACAGTAGTGCAGGATGATGTGGGGAGGGGTTTTGGGGGTCTCCTGTTTATATTGAGGTAGGATATCTGAGCCTAGCTGCAGTACCTGACGAAAAACAGCAAGTCAGGAAAACTCAGCAGACAGATGAATGTATATGCACAGCAGAAGGCCAAAAATAATGTAGCTTGGAGTTTAAATTATGGCGGCCTGACTGTAACTATAGCTCAAATGCAAGTCTTAAAAGTTGACCTGATCTAAATGACTTACAATTTCTCAGTGTCTATAGTTTGTTCCCTAGTATACAGAACTGAGTTTTACTGAATCAAATCAGAAATCAAAATCACGTGTATCCTTCGTACCTCAGCTAAGCGGGAGTGCTTGTGGACATTCTCTCCTTTGTGAACTGTGGGCTGCAGCTGTTGTAAGACTCCTCTACTGCTTGTTAGAGCTCGAGTCAGTCGGGCAAACTTTCCCCAGCCTGAGGATTATAAACACATACAGTACGCACAATCTTTAACGTGATGTTTTTCAAGATGTTTTCTGGTACTGTATATTTCCTGGGGCTACAGCATGTTTTCAGAGCTTGAGAGAGTTGTGAAAAGGAAAAGACTCACAGAATAAGGTCTGAAAATACTTTTTTAAAGTATTGAACAATTGCTAAGGACTCCAATCTATAAAGCTTTGTAAAAAAAAAAAAAAAAGCATACATTATAAATTGTAACGAAAGGAGTGTAAACCTCACAGATGTTAATGGTGCTTGATTTTTGTTCTTGTTCTTTTTCTTAATAGTTTGATAAAGTAGATGTAAATTAGTAGTATGTATGTATTGTTTAAAATGGTCTGTTTAATTTATCTTGTTGGACTGTAATTTTGTTTGTGGTGAAGACTCGGGGTAGGACCTGATAAGATGATGGCTTCTACTATATCCCTTTTTGAAAGGGTGTGTTATGTTGACATTTTTTGCTATTCTTTTATACATTTTATATATATATATATATATATATATATATATATATATATATATATTAATCGTGAGTAATACATATTTAATTCATTCATTTATTCATTAAAGAGGTGATAATATGTCTATAATGATGTGTTTACAATTTGTTTCTGCTGCCCCAAAGTGGCTAAAAAGTCTGCTGTTGTAGGTTTACACTGCTTGGTTGAGGTTAAAGAGAGAGTGTGAGCATTGGTTAACTGGACGCTGTACAAATGTCATTTGAACAAAAGGCTAATGTTATGTTTCTGGTGAGGACAGTCCTAAGCTTTTGTAGGCTACTGCATTTTTTGTCTTCATAGGATTCTTTTCCTACAGTCTCCACTCTCTACTCAGACAGCGCAAACCCATGCTTGGTATTGTTGCCTGCAGGCCATGTCCCATGGAAGATAGAGGACTAAAGCTAAAGTCCTCACTGATGCAACAGCCTTCCCAGCGGAGCGCTGCCTGTTGATGCAGAACTACAATCTCAATTTTATTCTAATTACACATCCTATTTTGGTCACTAGTCGCACTAATGTTTGTTCTATTTTGTCTGTCTTCATCTTATTTGACAGAGTGGGTGTTTGCCAGAGCAGATGCACCATGCACAGGGTCTGATCATGATCGCTGGTAGACTAATGTTACCTCTGCCTCTCTCACTTGATAATCTCTGAAAAGTTTTAGATTGCGCGTGTCTGCCGCGCAAATTGAAAAACATTTTAACGGTTTTTTTTGGGCCATTTGAAGTATGAAGTATCTGCATTTTTCCTATTTTAATCACTCCGGAGTACAATTAACTTTTATTGGCAGCTTCAGAGAGACATCCTTTTAATAGAAGGAAATAAATGAAATTGGTTGACTCTAACCTTTTGAAGAATCATCTTCAATTGGCTGTTTAAAGGCTGTGATGTCACTAAACGTGCAAAGAAACAGGACCACTTTCTCTTGTTCATTTCGAATGGGAGCAATCTTCACAAAAAACCAAACAGGCGTCCCTGAAAGTATAAAAAGAACAACACACATATATTTAGCTGCATCATCTACTTATTTTTAGAATAAATGACAATGAGTGCACATAGAGCAGAAATCTTGATTGCATAGTGTAAACTGTTAAGTTCTGGGCTTTCAGAAAGGAAACAAACATCGCTACCTTTTTCTGGGGAAGGTTTCTTTTGCTCTGGCTCTCTACCAATTAGCACATTTTTACAGAAGCAGAAATGTTCTGGGCTGCCTTTGAACTCCACTGTATGTTACAGGAGCTCTGAATACATTTGCATGACAAGAGAGTGGAAAACTTCCCATTTTTCTCTTTTCCTCACATAATATGGCACTGCTACTTACTGTTCTTCTTGTACATCAGTATTTCAAACGAGTTTATCTCATAATTCTCGAATGTTAGTCGCACTTTTTCCGTTGTGTCCTTGTCCGTGAGCTCCCCGTACATGAAGCTGGAAGACACAAAGGAAAACAACAATTTGAATATTTAATAGACAGCGGCACATTGGACAAGCATGCTGGTTCTTGCACTTAGAGTGTTCCGAGGAAGGCTCAAATGTGTGAATGTCTTAATGTGTTAGTTCCCAAGTATTCCCTGGTTACATTGTGGTACTTTGTTCTGTTCTCCCATTTCTTTGACAACACCTTTTTACTTCTTATTCATGTTTTCCTCCTAAATTTAACTGTATATTTTCTAAAAACAAAACAATATGCCATTTATCAGGAGTAGACGCCTAAACTGTGCAGAGCAGCTACTGAGGGCTATTTAGAGATCTCTAGAGACCTACACTGCAGAATTAGGCTGTATTAAATATAGAGCAGAAGTAGATTAAAACTCATTGAAATGTATCCTTAAGCATAAAAAAGATAAATGTAGCCTGATGTCTAATTGGCCGAATGCAAAGTACCGCTCAAAAACAAATGGTCAAGCAACCATGCACACATTTAACCACGCTGCAGAGACATTCATCTCACTTTGCTTGTTACTGCCACCCTCAGTAACAGCTTGTTCCAGCATGATCTAAATATAACTCCCGAGTTTGTTGTGAAATAATAAAAAAAAGGAAGGCTAAATTTAATGAGACTACATCCTGATGCTGCAGAGACTTTTCAGACCAGTGCTTGATGTAATATCACTGAATCTCTCTCTCTCTCTCTCTCTCTCTCTCTCTCTCTCTCTCTCTCTCTCTCTCTCTCTCTCTCTCTCTCTCTCTCTCTCTCTCCCTCGAAATGTGACTTGCTTCAAAGACAAAACAATTCCTCAAGTGACTTTCTTGCCATGCATGAAAAATTCCCACAGGTTTGTCACTGTATGTTTACAGGATCTAGCAATGGACAAAAAACAAACATGCATAATTGAGGAGACACAGAACACAGTAAGAGCAGTTGAGATGGAAATAACATCTTTGATCCACACACACATCTGCAGCAAACGATGCTCAGATATTAGACTTAAACACTCTGGGGAGATGAGCATACATTTTATGTTTGAGTCATCTTCAAAAACATCAAACATCCCTAACCTTAACCCATCCATACAGTGAATGTTTAATGGCCTCATAATCAGGCTCATGGGCTAAAAAAAGACCAAATGATTAAAGGTATAGAGGTATATTTAAAGAATATAGAGATGAACCGACACTGTAGCACGGTTTGTAAGTTAGGCTTTGAGCTAAATGATAACATCAATATCTACAGCTGAGGGTGACACCATTAGTTCTGCAACTATTTGGTCATGAATCAAAGTATTAAACAATTTAAGATTTTGACCTGATGATGCTGCTACATGGAAAGTTAAGGGATCACAAAATGATTACCATTCATCCTCTGGGGAAAGAGGGAGGCCCATACTCAATCACTGCAGATCTACAGATACATTTTCACCTAAAATCTTTAAAAATAAATAATTGATACAGTAAACTACGCTTAAATAATACATGTATTTCTTTTACTTTTTTACATGGTTACAACCAGCTTTTAGTCAAATCTGTTACAGTGTATATATTGACAAACATCTCTTATCTGCTTTCCAAATGTCCTTGTTGGAGTATTATCTGCATTCTAGTCATTATAGAGGTTTTGTGATGGTTTTGTTTTCAATTTGTTACTTCATTTTTTTAGTTTACTGCTAACCAAGCTAGCCTAGCTGTATGGGGCTAATGTGTCGTTATATAACAATGAAATAATGAAATCTTACTGTTACGGTACTTACGATATTTTACTCTGTTTACTCTTGTGGACTATGTATACTGTATGTTTATTGATTACTGTGTTGTGCTTTCAATGATAACCTAATGTTAACTTTTCACTGGCAGTACTAATTCATTGGGTCTAGCTCTTATTTGAGAAATATCATTGTTTTCTGTCAATGCATTTGCTGTCCAATACTGTTTTCATTTTCACTGTTGCTTCCAGTAAATACAACAAAGGCTTGTTTGCTCACTGCATAGCTAATTGTCATTTACTGAAATTGTTGTAATATTTAGCCATACATAGGATAAAACCAACTGCATATAAACTATTTACGTGTAGACAAAAAGAGACAATAGATAGACAATAGAGTTTTCTCGAATTGGATCTTGACTACAGAAGATTTTAGTTCTGTTTTCCTTCCTGTTACAAAGACAAGACTTCATTTCATCTAGCATCCTAAAAATAAACCTAAAACAAATCGTCACACACGCTGTTCAATATTTGTATTGGCAAGTGTTCTAAAGCTTACGCTTAAGGACCTGAGGGTCTAAATCAGTAATAGCTGCAGTTCTGGCTGTGACAAACGCCTTCTCCCACAACACAACAAATGTCCCACGGTTTTCAAATCTGGCAGCACCAACTGTTTCCATGTGATCCTATTAATATAGTGCTTACTGGCATGCTTATTACTGGCACAATAAACACAGGTCCAGAAACTAGTCAATAAAATATGTAGTTCATTTTATTCTTTTATGTGAACAGTTTTGGTGCCTTCTCCAAAATTGTTCACATAAACGACCCCGGGTACACAGTTTCACGGTTGCAGTCAGTGATGTGGACGCAGTTTCAGTTGTTACTACCTGATATTAACCTGATATTATTAAAGATTTGTGTCTTAGTTATGTGGTTTCTACCACTGACTGTAAATATTAATAGACAGAGCATGTGTGACGTCACCCATTGATTTGTGGAGATCTGCTATGAGCCGTCGAGTTTGCCGTTACGGGTGCAGCCATCTTGGTTGCGGATGTGACGATTTTAGACGAGAGGGAGGAATCATAGACTGTTGGGCGCTATCTGACTGTAACGTTAGCTGAGAGTTGGCAACGCTGCTTACACTCTACGTTACACACTTTCACTGGCAATCTGGATGCAACTGCTGCTGAAAGCTAGCCTACATAATTCGAGGTAAGATTTAGCTTCGCTAGGTTTTAAATATATCTTTGTCCCATAGTTATATTACATATAAGACAGGCCGCGGACTGTCAATCACATCATAGCCACGCCCTAAAACACCTTTATCGTCGATTTTAAAATCAACAAGACCATAATTCAAAAAATTAACATCATTCTATATTGCAGAACACTTAAAACTAGCGATTGAGACCATAAACTCATTATGAAAATGTTTACTGAGGTAATAATCAAGTGAGAAGTGGGTCACTTTCTCATAGACTTCTACAGAAACCGACCTCCTTTTGCAACCGCACGTGTCGCCCCCTGCTGGAATTCAGATAGAATGCAAGTTTAAGGCACTTTCGCATTTGCAGTACTTCGCCGAACCGGATGCTTTGTCCATTAATATTAACAGTCTATGGTTTCTACTCTTGCAAGAAATTTAACAAAACAACATATTCTTAAAGCTATAATGCATAGTTTCTGTCTCCTCCATGAGGAATTCTAAGTAATGACAACAACACTGTCGGCGCGCCCACATGATACAAGCCTTATATGACTGCGCACGCGCCCCCACGCAGTTCCTAGTAGCCAAGGTTTATTATCTTTTTGATTGATTATCTTTACTCAAGTTTCTGCGCTCAAACATCACCGGACAACACAATCTTCTGAACATAGCCATACTGAGAAATACAGAGAGAGTTGTGCTGATGAGCTGATAGTCTTGATTAGCTTTGTAGCAACTCATTTGGCAATGGCTTGAATGTAACAGACGTTCATTAATATCAAAAAGTTACGTACTAAAGCTTTAACTGTCTTAAATTATGGGAAAATCTGTTGAGATGCTTTGCTGAAGGGATTTGGAAGATGTAGTTGATCCAGGATCTCCTCACAGTTGGATCTAGTATAAAGAAAGGCCCCTGAAACTAGAAAACTGAGCTCCTCATATTGACCATGAGCACAGCAACCCTGTGGACAGGCGCGGATTAATGCACAGGCTTGCGTAGGCTGCAGCCTAGGGGCCCCACGTGTGCAGGGGCAGGGGCCCCCGGATTGGCCAGACAATTTATTATTATTTTAAATTTACTTCAGTGCAAACAAAAAAAGACCCTAATTGGCCCATAAGAAGCATTTAAAAAAAAAAAAAACAAGCAGGTGATTGGATCTAGATGTGACTTGGGGCACATCTATCCAGTCATAGGAGGGAGTCTGAGACAGTCAGAGACTCCAGCCACCCGAAATGGAACATTCTCTGTAATTTGGCGGGAACATTTTTTGCGTAATTCTGCATTAAGAAAAGCATTAAATCTTCACATTTAAGTAAAGAATGTCAGGAATAAAACTCAAACAACATCTTGAAAACATTAGATGAGACTTTAACATTAATCATTTAAATAATTATTAAAAGGTGCCGTAGGTAGGACTGTGAAGATCCAGGATCTAGCCAAAGAACCTGAACATCGACAACTTCTGCTCGTGGGTCAGCCACACCCCTGACAGAGATGGAGGGAATCCCCGCCCCCCCCTCCACCTGTTGCTGCGGAAGAGAGGACACAAAAAGAGGCCGAAAAATCCTGCTACCTATAGCTCGGATCCTGCATGTTGGGATAAAATTGATGACTACGTGAGGGCATATTGGATTAAAATGGGACCTAAAAGTTGCCAGAACAAAGATGCAGATGTTGCTTCCTCAGAAAGACAATATAAACACCAAAAGAGGTAGGCTACTTTTCCAAAACCCTGTTTAAAATGAAATGGCAAATGGTGAAACGCAGCCAAGAGAATGGCTGTTGTATTCCTCCTCAAAAGGCATCGTGTTATGTCGCGCAAATTATTTGGGAACAGTGATATTCAAGTGACTGGAAAAATGCAGCTGTACGCCTAGCTGAACATGAGTGATCTGAGTGCCACAGAGAGGCAATGCTTGCGTATGTTACGCGCTGTGCTGACGATGGGCGGATAGATTTGGAACTAAAAAAACGAGTTGACAAGTTGACAATGAATGCGAATATTGGACCGAGGTTTTAAAGAGGGTGGTTGCGGTGGTGAAAATCAAGAAAGAAAAAATTCTAAAAGGTAGGATGATTATGCAACTATGTAGCCTACATATGTATTATTGTGCTGCTGTTTCATTATTGCTGTTAATAACAGTGTTATTATGTGCTGCTGCTACTGTTTTTTTTAATTTTATTCACAGTTTAGTGTATTGCATAGTGGTACTCAAGTACTGTACAAATTGGAGGTACTTGTACTTTACTTAAGTCTTTTTTTTATATGCCACTTTCTACTTCTACTCCGCTACATTTTAAAATGTGTACTTTTACTCCACTACATTCATCTGACAGCTTTAGTAATTAGTTACTTTACACATTAAGATTTCTGCAGACAAAACACATATAGGTCTAGTTTAAACAATACAATGTTTTATAATAAATTAAACTACCCAACAATATTTTGGCCTACAAGTCCACCTGAAATGTATAGCTTATTAGACACTTAGTTGATTGACAGAACTGTTTGGTTTGTTTAAAAAATGTGAGGATTTTTCGACATTCAGTACTTTCACTTTTAATACTTCAAGTACATTTTCCTGATGATACTTGCATAGTTTTACTTAAGTAACATTTTCAATGCAGGACAGTATGGTATTAGTACTTTTACTGAAGTAAAAGATCTGAATACTTCTTCCACCACTGGTAATGATGTTGTGATTCTGCCTCAGTAAAACCGAGTGTTCTGCACTGATGCAGATGCTGTAGCCTAACTGTTGATTTATAAAGCTAAAAGTGATTACCAGCTTGCTGTTGAACTGTGAATCCAGGGAATTCTGCTGCTTTGCTGTTTATAGTTACATTTCAATTGTTTTGGTGCTGTGGCGGCAGAGGATAATATCTGGTATTCTTTCCACTTACATCTCTGTTGATGTTAGTTTTGGTTGTAGTGCAAGTATTTCTTGATCATAATTAAAGGGCTGCTTCTAAGCACTGGGCCTTATGCTTGTTTGTATTTATGTTTTGTTTGTATGTTCAATTTCTCATTTTACCTATGTGGTGTGGTGATAATTGTTTGCTGTGTCTGTGTGTCTGTGTGTGTGTGTGTGTGTGTGTGTGTGTGTGTGTGTGTGTGTGTGTGTGTGTGTGTGTGTGTGTGTGTCAGTTCACCTTATTTGCGTGTGGACCATGTATGGCACTAAATACATTTTTCCAGTAAAGCACAATGATTAAGGGGGGGCCTCACACAAAGAGCAGCCCAAGGGGCCCCTGACCACCTTAATCCGCCCCTGCCTGTGAAGGAACATCTCTGTATCCATCTAAATGTTTTTGAAGCTTGAAATGCAAGCATGTTAGCATGTAAACACACTAAAGTAAGATGATAAACATGCTTAACATTATTTCTTCTAACATCAGCATGTTAGCACTAACACTGTGAGCATGCTAATGTTAGCATTCAGCTCAAAGGACCGCTGTGCCTAAGTAGAGCCTCACAGAGCTGCTAGCATGACTGTAGACTCCCTTAACTACAACAGACTGATTCAAGGACCACATTGCTTCAGCCGGTGACCACAAGCAAATCTCACTATTTGATTTGAAAATAATAGTTAAAATCTTTCTGCTGTACTGCTGATGCATTAAAGGAGAATTTCAGTCGATTTCAACATGTAGCTCTGTTGTTTGGAAATTGTGAGTGCTGAGTGCTGTCAGTAGCAAGAAAAACTAAAACAATCGGTGCTGCCTACACCGTGTTATCCCCCTGCTAGCGTTAGCACCCAACAGGCTTAAACAGGGCAAGTTTTAAACATGTTTTTAGCCTCTAAACATGCTCGAAATGTCATTACAAATGCCTACCCGTGTGCAGTGATTCCTTCCGAGGAAACACAGCAAATTTGACTGGAATATTGGATTGTATGAGTTCGACAATCGACTAGTGTGGACTTGACCGGAAAACAGGAAATAAACAGAGGTATGTGCGCTGGCTGGATTAACACAATGTTTATGCCTTTCTGTCACATCTACTGCAGTCAGATTCGCTTTGTTCCCTCGGAAGGAATCACTGCACATGGGTAGGCACTTGTAATGACATTTTGAGCATGTTTAGAGGCTTAAAACACGTTTAAAACTTGCCCTGTTTAAGCCTGTTGGGTGCTAACGCTAGCAGGGGGATAACACGGTGTAGGCAGCACCGATTGTTTTCGGGTTTTTTTGCTCTACGTGTTGAAATTGACCGGAATTCTCCTTTAACTCTCCCTCTCATCCTGCTAATGAATAAGGAATTATGCAAAATAATCTGAAAACAGTGCACACATGTTGAGTATGTGCAGTATTGTTTCTCTTTCTCTTAAAAATAAGTTCAAATGTTCCAAACCACAAACATGAGCATGAACACCGGCACACTGTAGACACCTGCAACCGATTACATTATCCTCCTCAAATAAGCCTCTCCAATTACCTCAAAATAAGGATGCTTTGCCTGGTGGTAGGTCTAAATACAAATAAACACAAGTAGATACAGTACATAGAGTAGAAAATGTCTTCTACAGTGGCATAAAATAAACTCAATGTATTTTCAGATAAAGTAATGTCAAACCACTACAAAAGGTCCATGACTATATGATGCAGGGTTCTAAGTTAGAGCTCCACACAACTTCTTAGTCCAGGCACATTTAAAAAAAGGTTATCCTTTCTCACACTGTAGTATAACTGCAGCAACAGCATGATTATTTTAGGTTCGCCAGCCAAGATGAAGCTCATCCAAATTAACAAGAAAGCTGTTAGCCCTCACAAGTTCTTGCATTGTCACTTCATCTTGTACTGTATCTGTAAAAAATAATCTGTAAAATAATTCAAATTATGCCAATTCCACAATAATAAGTAATTATCTTAAAATTAGTTTGGTATGTGGATGAGGTAAAACACAAAATGCTGTGTTTGATATGTTCTCTCATTATGTTTCTGTAATCGATGAACACAAATGTGAATATATTTATAAAGGTATCTTACCCCTTTAGCATTTGAAAACTGTAATATGGTAAGACACACTGATCCTCTTGCCTACCTGCAGGTGCTGCTTTTCTGCATCACCTCTGCTCTGTGGTAGCCCGACAACTTGCAGAAACCATCATTGCTGTAGACGATGGGCCAGTCTACTATCTGAGCATTTCCCAGGACAAAGTTGGTATCTGATGGAAAGTAAACAGGGAAGATAGTTGCAGTATTTCCTAAAAAAAAACCAATATACAAATACAACTACTTAAACTAGTATACTTCTATAGCTTGGGTTGAGAAAAGGTTGAGGCTTATTATATTTGATCTAAATCAAAGTCAAGGATTTGTTGGAGCTGCAACTGAAAAAGAAATTGCAAAAAAAGTTATTCAAAGAGTTACAGGACACAACTACAAAGCAAATGTTAGGGCAAAAGTAGATTTGAAATTCAATTTTTAAGTGTCTAACCCTGGAACACTTTATTGTAAAGCACAGAATTATTTGTAGACTATTTCATAGATTCTCAACACAAATTTACAAGGAAGAGAAACATTGAGGATAAGAGTGCAGTTATAAACAGCCATTATGGGCTGTTCAGTGACAATATAATGGAGGTAATCTCCTCACCATGGACACAAAAGTATGATTTAACGTCCCTTCATGCTGTATATGTCTATTTAAAATGTGTTTTGAAACAGATGTCTTGTTAAAAAATGTGCTTTGTCTTGTAAGGCTCTCCCCAAAGACTTAGCAACCCAGCCTTCAGGAGCTAACACACTTTAAAGATTTTCATTAGTGTCCATAATGGTCTACGGCCCATTACACACTCCACACGGGGCGCTTACACACAAATAGGCCAAACACAAATTGTTGCTTATGTAGAAAACATCCAAATATCTGCTTACTTTACTTCTTATTAGTAGTTAGTTGCTTGTTAGCAGTACTTTTCACAAGAACAGCTTGTGTTGTATTTTTGTTGCTTATACAGAGTGTAAAGGCTTAGTTAGCTGTTTTAGAGGTGTTTGGGGGTTGGGAGGGAGAGAGAGAGAGAGAGAGAGAGAGAGAGAGAGAGAGAGAGAGAGAGAGAGACAGTGTTTTTCATTAAATGGTCCAGTTTCTAGCTAGTGATTATTATGAGGATGTATTCCTTATTGGCAAGTACACTCTTCAAATATTAATATCTGCTGTCATCGATTAAATGTCATGGCAAACAGAGTAATTCTCATGTAGCATTGTTTGCATATTCAAATGTTAGCAAAGCCTCCAAGCAAAACTTATTAATGGTCAAAATGTTGATAAACCTAAGTAATCATTGAATTGCATGTACATTTGTAATGGCCTATTTTGCTTCCGTTCTATTTTAAAACATTAGCGATTTTATAATTAACAGTCACATACTGTTACTCAGTGTCATTGCTTAAACTCCTCATGTCACAATACATAAAAACAATGGACAACAGGTGTTTTTCATTTTCACAGCTGGCGTGAAAAGCTCCTAACTAAGGATGATTGTAACAAGCATGCAAATGTTGCACTGTGTAGTAATTACCATGGAACAAATATGCAAACAATTTGCCTTGGCTTTAAACAAATGGCTACAAAAAGAAAGTTTGTTTCAAATGTGCACAAACTTTAAAAGCAAATTATTATTTTTTATATTTAAAAATGCTTAAGAGTAAAAAAAAGCCCAAATCCATCCACATACTTTTGGCAAAAGGCAAAAAAGGAGCAGATGTAATGGTTTTAAATGGGACAGGAGAAATGATAACTGGGGTTTCACCCTCAAAAAATTAAAATCTCTCTGTATGGCAGATCTCAAAGCAAACCACTCTACTACAGTATGCACACAGACTACAACAATGTGACGATAGCAGTGAAAGAGCAGGAGAAGAAATAAAAAACACCTGGCACAAAACAAATTTATACCACATATGAACACACCCACACAAAAGATTCTTGATCAAGACAAAATAAAACACCTTGAAATGACAATTAAAAGGCATGAGAACACCGACAAAATATGATGCACGAGATGTTCCATGCCAACGTGTTATTTTACAATGATCAGATGAACGTTAATCTTGCGAGTAAAGAAAGTCCAAAGCTCCATTATTGTTATTAGCCCTGGATTTGCTATGTTGCACCAAATTTTCACAAACATTTTTAATAATCTCAAAATGTCTAATTTGTTAAGTGCTTTGCAAATAAACAGCATTTGGTATAGAACATTTAGTGGTAAATTAAAAAGAGATAGATACTGTAAAGAAAACAAGCAGCACACCAAACTAAACTGTATAGTACCTGTCTGTCTATGTGACAATGTCCAAACTGAAATGTTTGAAAAGGAAAAAAGGTTAATATATTACAGTGAGAAACATCTGTTGAACCTGAATGGAGGCTATAGGCTAAAAACAATGCAGCTAATTTGTAAATAAACTATTACATTTAAGTTATACAGAAATGGGTGTTATTATTACTGTTGGCTCATGCTAATTAAAGCTGCATTAATCAATTTTTGGCCACTAAAGGAACAGATAAACTCAGAAACAAGCTAAAAGACACATAGCTGGCCTTAACTGTTGTGGATAACATATTAGCATACAGTTTACTTACACATGCAGCAGACTTATAGCCACTTAGCATTCATTTGGAGTCATATTTCTGGCCATCATATGCATTTATGTCAGCTGTTCACTCTACTTTTAGCTTTCTATTAGTCTCTACCAACTTCTGAGAGAAATATGTGGCTCTTTAGCTGCTAATATATTCAGCTTTCTTCAGGTAACATTAGTCACTAACTTTGTCTGCCTGTCGTTTGATGCTAGGCAAATCAAAAATATTGAGCTAAATTAAGATAAAAATCACCATAGATCTACAAAGTTAAAAGTAAAGAAAATGTAGTCATTAGATTCAATGTAAATATAAATAATGTGGATTAATGCAGCTTGTTTAGCTGTCCGGCCCACAACTTTACTGTTTTGGTTCACTCTCACCACTCAGCGTTGTTTTTGGCAGCAGGCAGCTGTTTTCAGTGAAAAAGCTATAATCCCTGTACACTACCTGCTCAGCAGACACAATTAGTGACCAGCTGGTGAACAGAGTGAAGCATTTATCAGCTAAAGAGATATATATTTCCTTCAGAAGTTGTTAGAGATCAAAAACAGAGGCATTGGCTTTTTCAAATATGCAGCAGAACCACAGAGGCCAATAGTGCACAACTAAAACCAGTTGTGCACTATACAACTTCACCAGCAAGATTAACTGTGCCTACCTGCCTACATTTTCTTTGCTGCTCCTCACCTCAAAACATTTCAAGGAGGATTTCGGGGTGTACTGTACGTGTCAATTAAGTGGTCCAAGAACCTCTTATATTGCATTATTGGCTACATTTCATGTTAGAGTCCTAGTTGCAGCCAGGTCTATGTTATTGTCCATGTTTTCTTACTGGCATTAATTACCGACACTCAAATGGAACGGAGTCATCATTATGATATTAGTTGCACCTGTGCATTTCCTACTATGACAGGTTTAAATGTAGAGAAGAATGTTATGTAAAAACAGACTTCTGTATGTTATTCCTTGTATTTGAAGTTAAATTAAGGTGGTGAACTACTAGACGTGAACATTACATTTGAAATAGAGACAAAAAAGTACACTCTAATCTTGAACATTGAAAGTTAGGTAAAAAAAAAATATCTCATTGTTTGTGAACGCCGCCCACCCACCACTGTGTCTCTCACAAGTCACTGGGTCTCAGTGGCATCCTGCAGATTATAGCCTTGGCTCTTTTCTTCCTAGTCTGGGAGAGACTAACTGTTTGCTAACATGGACCCCCCTCCCCCCAAGATTAAATTTTTTTTTTTTCTTCTTTTTTTTCTTTTATATATGATACACCTTAGGGATCCAGATTCTCACACTGTTCATCTAAATAAAGCCTCACTCTGGAGAGATGTATTCACCCTTTCTGAACAAGTTGTTCCCTTTCGTCATAAAACATTTTAATGTTGATACGTGCTACATGGGGCATACACCGACACACAAGTTGGTTTGGGGGAGCCGACCATAAATTATAGGGGGAAAAAAACCCAAACCTAATTTTAAACAAACCATTTAAAAAAAAAGTCATTATAACTCATCATTAGCTGGTGTGTATGCAATATTGTCTTCAAATGTGGTTTGTTACAGAAACACAATAATGTTGGCTCTGTTTTACAGCTAGCTGTCCAGTGTCATAACTCTCCAGTCTGTCCTGTCACTTCCTATTGGATCTAAGAAAGGCCCAAAGGATTACTGACACCCAAATGTCCAAAAATACTGTAAGACCTACGTGAGAGTTTGGTAAGTTTCAGTTTATAAATATGGTAAACTGTCCTCATATCTGTACAGCATTGTGTGCATTAATTGGCTTAGTGAATCCCATTTGTGTCAGTAACAAAAGGTTGGCCTCTCCTGTTCAACACTTATTCAGATACTGTTGGTTAATATTAGCCATTAAATGATCTTTAAGGGCTAAGACATTAGCAAGAAAAGCCTAATAGTTACATTTCAAAACTAATCTGTAGCTTAGAGGGGACTCTTGCTGATGTTTTCCCACCAGAGATCATGCTGCGCTGACTGAATTCTACATATCTTTAAAATTCCATTAGTATATTTACACTTCGTGTTCCTGCGTTCGCATTAGGCCTGTAGAAAATATCCAAACAAGATATTTCTGGTCAATATAATTTTTCAATTAAGACTTTCAGAAGCCTTATGACATCAGTAGGCTATTGAATGATAGTAACCTGCTGTGACTTTCGCTCTCCATGCACTCCTGCAAGGACTGGCAACAGGAGCTCTGTCCGAAAATGAATTCAGTCATTCTGAATATTATTACTAAAATCATTTGACGTTTTTAACACCTTTTTTTTGCTACGTCGCTCAATGAAAATACGAACTTTTTGATGCACATAGAGGTGAGGGCTTTATCACTAATTAGCCCCCTTTGTTTTTTTTACGTCGTTAATTAGCCTAATTGATTGGCTTGATTAGACAGGCTGATGGTAAATTAATGTGCTCACATTCTAAATACAGCTTTAGTTTTAATGTTTCAATTCTTTAGTTCCATGTACAATATTAAATCCTCACTCTTACCGTTCGACCGTCTGACAATATTCTCCAAAAAAGTATTCTGTGGGGCCACAAGTCCCCTCCGACCCCCCGCCATCCTGCCTCTTCACTCAGTCGTCTGCAGGTGAATCTTTACTCCTCGATCTGCCGTTTGTCTTCATGGTCTCTCCGGCTCTGAGACGCTGCGTGGATGTCTTAGTACGAGCTGTTTGTCTGGTCTGCTCATCGTCTACCTCCTCAGCCCGGTGCGGCGGCGCCTCCTAACGCACCTTATCATCCAGGAGACAAAAAAAACGCATGGGCGCACCGCACAGGAGGGGCCGGGGCTCTGCTCCTCCGCATGTGCCACTAACACGACCTGGAGCTCCATCTGCTGGATCAAACAATGTGTAAACTGACAATTCTGTGATGTGGTTCCTGCACATGTCCTGCCTTTTACTTGAGCAATTTCATAGGCTACTTGAGTAATTTCATTTTGCTACTTTATACTTCTACTCCACTACTTTTATTTTATATATATATATATATAGGCTAGGTACTATACTTTACAGGTTAAGATTTACATTTGTTTGTAAAAACACTTTATAAAATGCATTGTTCAACATTTTTTAGCCATTTTCTGTCATTCAAGAGTATCTTTTCTGCAGAACAAGTAGGCCAACTTTACCTTTTGATACTTTAATACATTTTGCTGATACTATTTCTGTATATTTACTTGAGTACGATCTTGAATGCTGAAGGGAAAGGTTCGGATGGTTTAGGACTGCTTGTCAACAAGATCTTCCCCTTTATAGTGCTATATGTATTACGCTGATGCAATAAAAATCTTCTGTTTTTAAGAATTCAAGCTGGTTTAATATTTAGCAGAGTGAATATGTTAAACCAAACTGAGAAAAACAGTAGGCTACAGGGAACAGGGAAAGCTTTCTGCAGTCGACCCAGGAGGATTGTTATTTATTTTTAAATGTATTAATCGCTTACAGTCAGGTTTTTGAAATGGTTGTCCCAAAGTAGCAGCAACACTGAGACGTGTATTTTTTACCTTTTGACTCCTGCAGTAGAATTATCTCTTTCAAAGACTGCATTTTCCCTCGGCTTATTAATCCTGTTCAATTATTTTGGACCCTGCAGTTCCCATACTAAGACAGACCTCAAATAATTCTTCCGGTAACAACACTTCCATTATAATCAAACAAATACACAAAAAAAGACTAGGAAAAAACAATAGTAAAAAGGTTTATCACACCTATGGTTTCTCTGCTTGTTTTCTATCCTCTGTTCATTGAGTTCATGTGTTGCCAAAGGTGTTAATTAAAACTGGATGGCTACTACGGAAACCAGCATGGCTCTGTGTGCTGCAGAGAAGCACAGGATATCACAGTTTTATGCCTAACCAATTAAAAAGGTAACAAATAATACCTGAGCCATGCTGTTGTTTCTTTGTCCACTTAGTAGTAGAGCACACATCAGTTCTGGCTAGCAAGGGAAAGTAAAGTGTTACCAATAAAATACCAAATAGCCCCATGTCAGTGGCTGTATTTAATGGCTGAGGATTGCTGAGTCAGTGTTTGCTCTTTGTTTTATGGTGCACACACCTTCTAGCTTTCTAAGGGGCCATCCACACGGAACCCTAAGAACCCTACAATGTCATAAAAAAGGTGCAAATGACTATTTTAATAAGACTGCCTGCTGCTTTACTTTATTATTTAATGATATATTGACTAAGCAGTCTATGCCACTGACTATGCGCCAAGCCACAATTTCTCTGCTGCCTAAGCCCAGTAAGGATCATTCTGAAATGACTAATTTCCGCCCTATAAGTATGTTAAACAATGACTATAAGCTATTTACTAAAATCCTTGTTATGCGCATGGAGACCGCCCTTTCTTCTTTGATACATATTGATCAAGCAGGGTTTATTAAAGGTTGACTTTCCCACTCCATGTAATGGCGACAGCAGACACTCTACAGCATCCAGCCATTGCCATATTGCTGGATGCTGAAAAAGCCTTTGATAGGGTAGAATGGCAAGACCTGTTTTATGTCTTGTCTAAATTTAGTTTTGGACCAGTCGTTATCAGCAGGGCGAAGAGCCTCTATAACAACCCTATGGCTTCAATTAAAACTAATGGCATTATATCTGAACCTTTTCAACTGCTAAGATCTACCCGGCAGGGTTGTCCCACTTCCCCATCCCTCTTCATTTTGGCCCTAGAACCTCTAGCATGTGCAATCAGAGCAGAGAGGAAAATCACTGGCATCAAAATTGGGGGTTGTGACTTTAAGGCCAATTTATATGCCGATGATATGTTTTTTAACATTATCACAACCACAACCACTGCAGTCAATTACACAAGTGGTGAAATTAGTTGAGGAGTTTGGAAAGTTTTCAGGATATAAGGTGAATTTCAATAAGAGTGAAGCCATCCCACTAAACCACTTGACCCATCTGTCACATCTTGGTTCTGTTCCCATTCAATGGAAACCACAAGGTATGAGATATATTGGAATTAACACAAAGACTCCCATAGATGAGATTTCTGATTTAAATGGTCCTCCCCTTCTTAAGACAATTAGGGAGGATGTCAAGAGAAGGACAGTCCTACCCATTTCGTTATGGGGCAGAACAGAAATGATTAAAATTAATATTTTACCTAGACTGTTATTTCTTATATTAGCGATACCTCTCAAATTCCCTCCTTACTGGTTCAAAGAAATTAATAAGTTAATCACAAATTTCCTGTGGAGGAATACGAAACCAAGAATTAGCTACAAAATATTAACCAGACCTAGGAAAAGTGGAGGACTGGGAGTTCCAGATGTTTTTTCCTATTACCTTGCTTATAATGCTAGGTTTTCTTTGATGTGGGCTTATACATGCAAGAGCGAATTAGGTAGTTGGAAATGGATTGAGGAAAACGTTTTATCTGAACAAACCAAGTCCATCTCATTATGTGCTTAATGGTTTTACCCTAAAACCAACTTGAAACTAGTCAACCCGCTAATCAAATTGTCTTGCGAGGTAGTTAAGTTGCTACAAAGGGGCATCCCTACCATCATGCCAACTGGGACAGATAGTAAAAGATAGTGAAATGGTACCATTTAATGAGTTAAAAATCTGCTATGATTTAAGAGATGTCGACATTTTTGCATATTTACAACCCCAATCCTGGGGTTACTTATTTCAAAAGAAACCTACATAGGGTGCAACAATGATCTGGACAAAAATCTGAGGGAGACTGCCACAGGGAGGAGAACAGTTTCAAAGCTATATACATTATTGTCCACTGCTTCCTTTGACTGCTTATCCTCCATTAAACATCAATGGGAGAGGGACTCGGGCATATCTCTGACTAATGCAAAGTGGGAAATGGTTACTAGAAACAAAACAACTGTATCTAAATGTGTAAAATACAAAATTCTAAAAGTAGTCTACTACACAGAGCGTATATAACCCCAAGTAAATTTAACAAAATGGACAACTCCCTCTCACATCTATGTTGGCATGGTTGCAGTGAGACAGGGACACTGATACACCTCATGTGGCAGTGCCCCGCAGTGAAGAGTTTTTGGAAAGAAGTTATATCTAGATTGTCTTCCATTCTAATTGTAAAAATACCACTCTGCCCACTCATCTGCCTTCTAGGCAGTAAGGTAGATAATATACAGTCAACACGTATTCAATGCATCATCGCTTTGGCCTTTTTGTCTGTTAAGCAAATTATTATGATGAACCGGAAAACTCATAAACCCAATTGCTTTAACAGACAATTGGTTAAAAGACTTTCTAGACTTGCTGTCAATGGAACGGGCTGCATTAGCCCTCTATGAATTTGACCGAGGAGATGAAGGACCCTGGATCTTTATAAGGCTATACTTGGAAACACTGGACATATAAATTAACTAATGGTTCTGCAGCCCCCCCCACCCCACCCCGTCTGTTGTACTTTGTATTGTAATGTTTGATGAGTTTGTGGTCTTGTGTTGTATGTGGTTTGTGATTGTCAGAAAAAACAAAAATCTAAATGAATAAAAAATAAGACTACCTGCTGGCTTGTAGTTATGTATTAGTGTTAGAATCAAAAAGGGTTATGTAATAGCAATAACTGTTATCAGTCAAGTCATAGACCCAGTATCTTGCATGTGAACAGATTGCAGATGTAAAGTGAGGTTTAATTGAGGGTCAAATTCCTGCACAATGATCTAATAGCCACTGACTAACAGGTATTAAAATATCAGCAGAAGCAAATTACTAAGATTTAAGAGAATCACAGTGCTCCCCATACAAAGGACTTACATTTTATGAGAATCTATTAATGAAGTGAGAGCATTTCCATAAACCTTGAAATTGTATTCCTTCCTGGTTTTTCTAACTTCAAAGGTTCAAAAGGAATTGAACACTCCAATTTCAGCTACACGTGGGCTTCGTGACAGTCGCAACGCTTCAATACATTAAATGTAAAACAGCAGAATGCATATTAGAGTAAAATTAACATTTCATAAAATGACAATTTTGCCCCAACCTCTCCTGACTACTCCTCATGGAACACACTTCAGCAGTTCATCTACTTATAGAGTTTTTATGAATGGAGGGATGCCTGGTTTTCTCAACTTGAAAGCGTATTTTGTTAAGGCGAGCGAAAGTAAGGTGTCACAGATCAGGTGTAGAATGTTAAGCAGTTTTTATCCAATGAGCTGCATTTGAACTTTTCACGGTAGCTTTTCAGTTGACATACAAACTCCTGCTCCTATAAATACACATAAAGAAACCAAACTTTCTTTCATACAAACATGTGATATTGTCACATTATGAAGATAGTATTTGGTAATGTCTCTGCTCACATTAACTTGACCATGTCTTAGTGATTTTCAGATGACTCAAGTGATCTGTGATGTGCTTGTGTTCAGGAAAATTGGCGAATTTGGCCTCCTTGATCTTCAGCCAGTTCTGGGCTCTGCGCTCTGCGGCGTGGCAGTACTCCTGCTCCGGAGTCATGTATGGCCGGCTGATCCAGTATTCGTTCTCAGCCTCACGCTCCAGATGCTTCAGCGTATTGCGTGTCATCTGCCACGTAATCTGTCGTGGGCGCCGATACTTTCCGATCCACTGCTTCCCAGGAATGCCTTTCCGCAGCAGGGTGAGGGTGAGGAACATGGTGGCAAATTATTTCTGAAAAGGCAAACCCGTTTAAAAGAAGATCAGTGATTGATATAACAGAAAAAGGTGTTCAACACAGGTATTGTATACTAGTCATATTCCCATATCACAACAGTACAGACGCGTTCAGTTTTATAGACCTCATTTAAAGAAGACATTTTGACTTCTGCATCAATCAGCAGCTATGTAACAAGGATCACATGATGTGACGTATGAGAAAGAAGTGTTCAAAAAAGATTCCGTTGGCCCAAAGTTGCTTAAAAAACAATTATTGCAGATTTAACAAATAGTTTAAAAAAAAAAAAAATCTGTGGCATTACTAAATGCAATTGTAACACCATAGAAATCACCTGTAGATACAAAAATAATCCTAACAAAGTTAAGTTTGATCTAAGTGGGCTAATGAGCAAACATCTTTTTTCACAGCAGACATTATGACTTGTCATAGCAGGAGAAGCACAGAAATAAATTGTAGTTTCTTTCCACCACTGATACAGTATACAGTGTGCATAGATTTATATTAGACAGTAATATTTACATGTTAAAAAGTGTGTATTTTAAACTATAGAAATATATAATTTAAAGGTACAATGGATGTTAGCGTTACAGGGTTATTGCAACTGTTTTTTTCAAACTGTTATCATTACATCTTCTACTCTCCCAGAAACGCTTTGTTCACCTCCGCGAAGTCAACATATGACCCCAAAATTACAGCTCGTGTGCAGAAGGCTAAATAACAATGTGAAGCTAGCAGGCTATCTTAGCCGTAGGCTAACGTTACAAACCAAGGGCAGCTTAAAAAAGGCACCATTTAATACTAATAACAGATATACATTTGTAATACGCGTATTTTGTTCGTTACTTCACCTTCTAAATATGATAAATGCAATTCACTTTACGACGACAAGATGCGAAAAAGCCCCAAATCAGACGAAAATCACCGGGGAAATGAGCCACGGTTGGTTGGGGGGGGTCGTTGATCGAACATCCGGGTCATCTATCTACGGTGAAAGAGAAGGCTCAAACATTTTCAAAACGAAGACTTTTAGCGATTCTTTGCCACTATTTAAAAGTGCAACATTGTGTATGATTGTGTTATTAATACAAGGAGGGCATATTGCGGTACTTTGAGCTCCGACATTAATTTATTTGTATTTTATTTTTCTCTTTATTGACACAAGTCAGGTTGAAGCGGTTGAACATAGTAGCAGAGAAGGTTTAGAATTATAAATCTATCTGTTCCAGCGGTAAAAATGAAACGTCTAAAATAAAACAATAACAAATAAGAAGAAATAAGAAAATAAGAAGTACATAAATTGTAAATAATGAAAACAAACAAGATGATAAACAAAAATGGTCTTCAATTTAAATTAAAGGTTACTAGGCCTACATTCAAGTTGTATTAATGTGTACAGTGTTACACCTCTTAGCAGTTATTTTGGACATTTCAGGGATTTACAATACGACCGAAATGTATTCCAAAAAGCATTAAAAAACACTTTTAGCATATTTACAAGCAGTAGGCCTTTAACCATCAAAAATAAATTATTGTAAATATTGAATTCATGTTGAATTTAAATGTTTCCACATGTCTTTTGTTTGCTAGCATAATGAGGTAGAGCTCTGTGGGCTCCACTCATAGCTCCACCCAGAGTCTGGCTCCACCCATCACCGGGGTAAACAGTTACTTGTTTACCACATAGATTGTATAAAACACACCACAATACATCCATGACATTTCGTCATTATTCATGTAGTTTAAAGCCCTATATGAAATTATGACGTCATAATACAAGCCTCTTAACCACTTTGCGAAAAACTTCCTGGATTACTCCGCACACGCTCTGAAGCCTCGGTACAGCACAGTAACATAACATATAGTTTGTGTCAATCGGCAGTCAAAATGGTTGTCTTTACCTTGTTTTCAGCAACCACCTGGACTTTGCTGGCTCTCTTCTTCACCATGTTTATACTGTGAGTAGTTTCTGTAACTGTCAAAGTAGTAGTATGAGGTTGTCAGTTTGGTCGATTTACTGCACCCTACCATAACGATTGCTCCTTAAGATGTTGCAATATATTGAAACCTGTTCGAGTATAACTCTTTTTTTCTTTTTCTATTTTTTATAATGTAGGTATGGCATTTGGCCATATAGGTTTTTCAAAAAACTGGGAATACCCGGACCAAGACCTTTGCCTTTCATTGGAACACTTCTAAACTTCAAAAAGGTATGGAGCACACATACACACAAACCTTAAAGACTGGTGTACTGTGTAGGCTAAGGAGTTGATACTGTGGTGTCTTAAATAGTAATGCTGTGATGCTGTATGAAGAGGAATCCGCCGACACTGTTCTTGATTATAAAAAGGTTTATTACAAGCAAAGATTCAGCATCAATTTTACAAACTCCTGCAGAGAGCTTGGAGAACGACCAACCCAAATTCTTCCAAAAGTCGTTCCGCCTTTTCTTTGTGTGAACAACGTATATATCCTATGCATTGTATCAACATAGGACGTGATATGTGTGAGTATACCATTGGACGGATAACTGACCAATCAATGCATGTTATCTGGCACAACTCCAAAAAAGGTCTCTTCTGTCTTGGGGGGACCTCTGCTCATGTTAACAATTTCCAGATGCTCCCTTATAACAAACCTTTAAGCAAAGTTTATAGAAAGTTATAGAATGGTCATATACTACAATACATTTAAGAATTGAGGGTGTTCTTAATGTTCTTATCATGTGTAAATTTGCTGACAATGAATGACTTTTTTATTACTTAAACATATCTCTGCAGTCTCCGTAACCTGCCTGGCACTTATACTTTTCTTATCTGTACATTTGAATGAGTGTACGTTACCTGTTGGAAACTCTGTGGTCCTTTTTAACACGTTTTTTTGTAATGACATTTCTTGTAGGGAATGATTTCTTTTGACCGTGAGTGCCAAGCCAAGTATGGGGACGTCTGGGGGTAAGTTTCATATTTCAAGGCCAACACCTACAGAAGACATCAGTGGTAAAAGTAGTACTCAGATAGCCTACTTTACATAAAAGTACCAGTTGGCTACAAACTAGGAGCCGGGCCCCCTCTTATGGTTACAACATAAATCAGAAGGGTTATGAGATGATCAAGGGGACAGGACAGAAGAGCTTTTTAAAATTAAAATATTTCCTCTTTGGGCTTTAAATAATGAAATTAAACTATCTGAAAGCGGAAATCTCTCATTTGGTGGAAACATGATATGACTACATGTTTTTTTAACATATTAATATTTAATCAAAAGCTCATAGTTTATACTGTGATGTTGTGTTTTTGTGCAGGTTGTTTGATGCACGGTCACCAGTTTTAATAGTGGCAGACCCTGAGATTATTAAAACTGTTATGGTGAAGGAGTGCTACTCTGTGTTTACCAACCGCAGGGTAAGATAATCATCTTGTTGCATGTTATTGCACACCAGAATGTATGAAAACTCAGCATATCATGTTCAATGACATGTTAACATTTGCAATAAGATTTGTATCATGTTATCGTATTTGATATTCATCAAATTACACAACTCTGGGTCCAATGCAGCATTCTGCCAGGAAAGGTGTGGCATATTACAACACCGTTTCCTGCAATGTTGTAAGAATCACAAAAGTGAAAGCATACTTATGGAATGGCGAATCTGTATTCTTGGTTCGATATGGTTAGAAAAACAATTTTGTCCACTCTATCAGGCCGAGGTGTATCCTATCATTTTAAAGTTCATATCTCAAAGTTATTTTACTGAACCATAAGGGAGGAATAAGGCAGCTAAGTATGCCTTGTTCAAGTCAGGATGTTTGGATTTGTAGTAAAATCCTGTATATTACACAGAGACTCAGATATTTATGCTCGAGGATTACACCAGGCTGCACACACAACAGGCAACTGGGGGGAAAAAACCTAACAGCACTCTTCATTGTTTCCCAAGTGACGAGAAGTAAGATGCATCTGTGGTTTTAGTAAAAATGTACAACAAAACTGATTCTGCTGAAAATCCCTGGGGCTCATTTTAAAGTGAATGAGTGCTGTATGACTGCTGGCTGTCTTTATGTTAGTCCTATGTCACCTGGCTAGGGACTGCAGATGAAAAGTAGTTATTTTTACTAATTCTGGCATATTTAAATGGTGTTTTTTTATACAACAATGTTCATAAATATGCATGGTCCCTATCATATAAACCAATAAAATATATATTTTTTTTAAATAAAGTCAAAACAAGGCATTTTGACATATCCTCTTGTGTCCTCCCAAACCTTTGACTTTTGTCAGGATTGATACAGTTTCATTTTGTTTGAAACCACAGAAAGGAAGTTCATTTTATGTGCAGTATGATGATCCAGCTCTGATATGGAAAGTTACATAATTAGAACAGACAAAATTAGTTGTATGATATGAGAAGAGGATATTTTGGAGGAAGCAAACTGTAAAACTCTTTTGTACAAGAATGTAAACATTCAGTGTAACTGTTCTTGTGTTCTTGTGTTATTTTACTATTTATTTAAATTTATTTTATCTTTATTAATACGTACTGTGTGTATATGTTTATACTTATATTGTTTATATCTTTTTATCCTTCTTATATTTGTATGTGTGACATGCTCCAACAACACCATGACAAATTCCTCGTATGTGCAACGTACTTGGCAATAAAGCCCTTTCTGATTCTGATTCTGATTCTGATTCACAGGAAAATATGGTTTCAGGACCTTTGTCTGATGCAATTACAACGGTTAAAGATGAAAGGTGGAAAAGAATGCGGAGCACTTTATCACCGTGCTTCACCAGTGGAAGACTGAAACAGGTCAATACTATGTTCCTGCAATCTGCTCCCTTTGACCTAGTGCAGGCAATACGTTTATATTAGGGCTGCACGATATGAGGAAAATATGCAATGACATTGTTGAATATCACTATAAGGATATTACTTGTGACAAACCGGTTTTAAAGTGTACTCAGTTCTGCCTTGCATTGCTTGTTGAGTTAAAAAATGAAAGGAAATTATGTCCAACATTCTTTTATTATCCATCTTCTTCCGCTTATCCGGTAACGGGTCGCGGGGGTAGCAGCTCCAGCAGGGGACCCCAAACTTCCCTTTCCCGAGCCACATTAACCAGCTCCGACAGGGGGATCCCGAGGCGTTCCCAGGCCAGGTTGGAGATGTAATCCCTCCACCTAGTCCTGGGTCTTCCCCGAGGCCTCCTCCCAGCTGGACGTGCCGGGAACACCTCCCTAGGGAGGCGCCCAGGGGGCATCCTTACCAGATGCCCGAACCACCTCAACTGGCTCCTTTCGACGCAAAGGAGCAGCGGCTCTACTCCGAGCTCCTCACGGATGACTGAGCTTCTCACCCTATCTCTAAGGGAGACGCCAGCCACACTCCTGAGGAAACCCATTTCGGCCGCTTGTACCCTGGATCTCGTTCTTTCGGTCATGACCCAGCCTTCATGACCATAGGTGAGGGTAGGAACGAAAACTGACCGGTAGATTGAGAGCTTTGCCTTCTGGCTCAGCTCTCTTTTCGTCACAACGGTGCGATAGATTGAGTGTAATACCGCACCCGCTGCGCCGATTCTCCGACCAATCTCCCGCTCCATTGTCCCCTCACTCGCGAACAATACCCCAAGGTACTTGAACTCCTTCACTTGGGGTAAAGACTCATTCCCTACCTGGAGAAGGCACTCCATCGGTTTCCTGCTGAGAACCATGGCCTCAGATTTAGAGGTGCTGATCCTCATCCCAGCCGCTTCACACTCGGCTGCGAACCGATCCAGTGAGTGCTGAAGGTCACAGGCCGACGATGCCATCAGGACCACATCATCCGCAAAAAGCAGCGATGAGATCCCCAGCTCACCAAACTGCAACCCCTCTCCACCCCGACTACGCCTCGATATCCTGTCCATAAATATCACAAACAGGATTGGTGACAAAGCGCAGCCCTGGCGGAGGCCAACTCTCACCTGAAACGAGTCCGACTTACTGCCGAGAACCCGGACACAGCTCTCGCTTTGGTCGTACAGAGATTGGATGGCCCTGAGAAGGGACCCCCTCACCCCATACTCCCGCAGCACCTCCCACAGTATCTCCCGGGGGACCTGGTCATACGCCTTCTCCAGATCCACAAAGCACATGTAGACCGGTTGGGCATACTCCCAGGCTCCCTCCAGGATCCTTGCGAGAGTAAAGATCTGGTCCGTTGTTCCACGACCAGGACGGAATCCGCATTGTTCCTCTTCAACCTGAGGTTCGACTATCGACCGAACCCTCCTTTCCAGCACCTTGGAGTAGACTTTACCAGGGAGGCTGAGAAGTGTGATACCCCTGTAATTGGCACACACCCTCTGGTCCCCCTTTTTGAAAAGGGGAACCACCACCCCGGTCTGCCACTCCTTAGGCACCGTCCCCGACTTCCACGCAATGTTGAAGAGGCGTGTCAACCAAGACAACCCCTCCACACCCAGAGCTTTAAGCATTTCTGGACGGATCTCATCAATCCCTGGGGCTTTGCCACTGTGGAGTTGTTTAACTACCTCAGCAACTTCCACCAGGGAAATTGACGACAATCCCCCATCATCCTCCAGCTCTGCCTCTACCATAGAGGGCGTATTAGTCGGATTTAGGAGTTCCTCAAAGTGCTCCTTCCACCGCCCTATTACCTCCTCAGTTGAGGTCAACAGCGTCCCATCCTTACTGTACACAGCTTGGATGGTTCCCCGCTTCCCCCTCCTGAGGTGGTGAACGGTTTTCCAGGGGCACCTTGGTGCCGACTGAAAGTCCTTCTCCATGTCTTCTCCGAACTTTTCCCACACCCGCTGCTTTGCCTCTTTCACGGCAGAGGCTGCAGCCCTTCGGGACCTTCGGTACCTTGCAACTGCCTCCGGAGTCCTCTGGGATAACATATCCCGGAAAGACTCCTTCTTCAGTCGGACGGCTTCCCTGACCACCGGTGTCCACCACGGTGTTCGTGGGTTACCGCCCCTTGAGGCACCTAAGACCCTAAGACCACAGCTCCCCACCGCAGCTTCAGCAATGGAAACTTTGAACATTGTCCACTCAGGTTCAATGCCCCCAGCCTCCACAGGGATGCACGAAAAGCTCCGCCGGAGGTGTGAGTTGAAAGTCTGTCGGACAGGGGCCTCCTCCAGATGTTCCCAATTTACCTGCACTACCCGTTTGGACTTACCAGGTCTGTCCATTCTTTTATTAAACAACGTAATAAAAGGCTCCAAAAAAAGAATGATAGGTACATTTGAAAGTGCCATTTACTACTGATACTCTCTTTCAATCAACAAAAAAGTGCAATATCGCAATCTTTCAGGGTATGGTTTATTGCGCCAGTTAACATCACAATGACAATTAAAAAAACCTAATATATTGTGCAGCCTAATTTATGTCTGTAGTATGTCTACCTCATGTGTCTACAGTATGCTCATATGAGAGAAGTTGGCATCAATGATAGAAATACCTACTGTATATGTACAGTACATTATCAACATTTCTTCTTTTTTGAAGATTTTTCCGATTGTTGCTCGCTATGCGGACCAACTCACAAAAAAACTGGGACGAACCAATTTGGATGAACCCGTCGATGTCAAACAGTATGTTACTTAATCTACTTTATGCCACCATATCATTACATTTGTCATAAAATAAATAAACATTATAGCATTTAGTCCATGTATGTCCTTAAAAACCCACCTCTCTGCTGTAGATTCGTGGCACCTTATAGTTTAGATGTTGTGACCAGTGCATCTTTTAGTGTTGAAGCAAACTCCATAAACAATCCAGATGACCCACTTAATCTACATCTCAAGAAGATTCTCAACTTCAGAATGTGGCCTTTTATTTTAATAAGTATGTAGTCCTTTTACCTCTTTTATACACAGAGATCATTTAATCATATGAGTACTTTGGGATCACTATTGTGCAAATAATGGTAAACAACCCTTCTCTTTTCAGTGATATTTCCCTTTGGTGCCAGCCTGATGAAGCTCCTGAATATTGACATTATGCCCAGACTAAGTGTGGATTTTTTTTACAATATCATCAAGAGATTTAAAGACAATCATCGTGCAGAGAAATCTGTAAGCATTTCATCTGTACCAAAGTGAAAAGAAAGTTAAAGGAATAACTGTCATTTTGAGAAATACTCTTATTCGCTTCCTCGTCAAGATTAAGATGAGAACATTGATACTAATCTTCAGTTTCTTTGTTGAATGTTCTCTCTGTGCTGATCTAGAGTCGAGCAGACTTCCTGCAGGTGATGGTTCAGAATGAGATACCAGAAACGGAGATAAAGAGTGAACAAGATCAGCCAACTAAAGGTATGTTTGCATTACAGTTGTATTTCATGAAAGTCGAGGTAAGACTGAGTTGAAAAACTGTCCTCAATTTAAATTTAAATTGTTCTGTACCTTCATTAAGCTTAAGAAAAATACATGAGTCTATTTATCAAGGCCGTAAGCATGAAGTGAACTTTTGGGGGGACTAAATCTGCACCCAAATTTGCTAATGATTATTCTGGACAGCGGTGCATAAATGTCTGACGTAGAATAGCAATATTTATTAGCCTATCAATATATTGGGGGGGACATTTTGAGCATATTTAAATATTGGGGGGGCTCCAATATATATTATGATTACTGCCTTGCTATTTATGAGGCGATCATATGACGGGCATTTTTCCACAATTTTCTGACATTTTATAGACCAGATGACTAATCGAGAAAATATCTGTCGGATTATGTGATCCTGATCATTTTGACGTTGGCTTTGATAATGTCAGACATACACATTCAATTTGTGCCTAACAATATTTCTAAACTATTTTTTAAATTTCTTTTGACATTAAAAGTAAATGAAGTAAATGAATATTCAACAATAATGACACCAGTAGTAAGGTAGCTGTGAATAAGTTTGGTGCGAAGAAACATTTCAAAAGGTCTCCGCTTGTAAAGTAGTTTTCATGCTGAACATTTAGCTCTTTGTTGTTGTAGGTTTGACTGAACACGAGATCCTTTCCCAGGCCTTCATTTTCATCTTTGGTGGCTATGATACCACCTCTGTCACTCTCACTCACATCCTTTACAATCTGGCCACCAACCCTAAAGAACTGCAGATCCTGCATCAAGAAATCGATGCCAGCCTACCGAGAGATGTACAGTCATTTTGAATGTGATGGGTGACATTTGTAACTTACTTTTTTTAATAGCTGACATCATGTATTGTTCTAATCCTTATCTGATTCTATTTGTGTTGATGCCTCCTTTACCTTTTGCCTCTAGGCTCCCGTTTCATACGAGGATCTAATTGGTCTTCAGTACCTAGACCAGGTTATTTGTGAGTCAATGCGTTTGATTCCCACTGCACCACGGCTTGAGCGGATGTGCAAAAAAACAGTCGCGATCCACGGCCTCACCATCCCTGAAGGAACCCTGGTTGGGATTCCTGTGCACATGTTACACATGGACCCACGCTTTTGGAGCTCACCTGAGCTTTTCAGACCAGAGAGGTAAATACACACTGTACTGAGGTTTCATTCATTCCATGCTCTCACAACGATGACTCCATGACCTTAAGAGTATCTGTGTGCCCGTCTGTATGTGCAGGTTCAGTAAAGACAGTGGGGATGAGGTGAACCCGTGCACGTACATGCCGTTTGGGCTCGGTCCTCGTAACTGTGTCGGGATGCGCTATGCTGTCCTCACCATGAAGATGGTTCTTGTCAGTCTCCTACAGAATTACACTTTGGAAACATGCAAAGACACTGTGGTAAGACTAACACTCACATTCATGTGTATTCTGACTGCCCTACTTCTCTGCTGTCCTGTTGCTGATTTTATTTTACATTCCTTTCATCAGATTCCGTTGGAGTTGGACTGGATGTTTCGGCCGAAACAGCCAATAAAACTCAAGTTTGCTCCCAGACAACAGTAGTCTGAAAGAGCATCTCAAAATATACCTTGCCTCTAAATTATAAGATAATTCCTATCAAACTCAGATGTATTTAAAATGTGGCAAATGCTAACAAGTTTAGATTTAAAGTTTTGTCAAGTTTGTCAAGTGTTTACACTACTGACACTCATATACTCAGTACTTAACTCAACGCACCTTGAACATCAGATTTTTCTTGTAATGTTAACTAATCTAATATATTTCATTCACTTCTCCACTTTTCATAAATTGTCTTGAATTTTTATTTTTACTATAACTTGATGTTTAAAAAACACAAAAGCACAACCTTTTCTTTATCTTTTTATGGTAGACTACAGGACATACATTTAATAATGTGAAGGTGTAAACAACGACTCACCTCAACTGTCTATTGTTAAAGAAAATATACATATATACAAAGGACAATACCTGCGTAACTCCTTTGCAATTGAAACATATTCCTAAAAGACCTTTTTTGTAAGGGGCAGATTCGAGACAATACAATGATCCAAGCACCCATTTAGTTTTTTCTCATTTTGCACTAGCTTTGCCTTTTTTTAAGGTTTCTTGCATCACAACAGACACTATACCAGTCATTTTCCCAATGTGTCAATGTAGAGGATGTTGATGCAAAAATGTTATCTATTCACACTTAACTGTATGAGCTTCATAATCTAATACTATAACAACATAAGAAGCTGCTGGTCATTGACAGTAACATACTTCACTGATGGTTGTAGCTGTATTATTGATGGGTATTAAGTCTCCCCCTAGTGGCTGACTCGGTCTCACCGGAGACAAACGCTGGCGACCAACTTCACATGAACTATATTTTACTGTCTTAATTAAAATGTAACCAACTTTTCATGTTTTGTTTCAACGGCTGTGGTAATATCAAAATGGGATGTCAAATGCAAATATTTAATTGAATTAGCCTACTGATTAACACTGACATTTGAATGTGTTGTGAATTTAGAGCCTCCATTGAGTACCTGCAAAAAAACTAAAACCAGACTGACACTGAAAGAACATACAAACTACACTCACGGGTCAGGACCAGGAATTAAACAGCTATGTTTAAGAAAATCCAGTGGGTCACATATTGCATTCATTTTGTCCACTTAAAGATATACTTCGACCAACTGCTCGCTTTTTTATTTTTTTATTATATACTCTCATCTGTCGTTTGTGCCAGGGTTGCCATTGTGACCTCAGCATTCCATACGTTAAAAGTTTACTCCATAGCGTTCCTTACACAAACTTTAAAGGAAAAGTCAAAACATTAAAATTTTTATTTAACCTGTTATCCACCAGAGGGTTGTATCTTCAAATTATTTTCATGATCTCACAGTCACAGATGTATACTGTCTGCCTGGAATAATACATTTGCTCATTAGCAATATTTCCACGGACTGTCCACCATTTTATTTGAGAGTTTGAATGCAATAAACTAATTCATCAAAACAGCCATGGCACAGAGTAGGAGTCACAGATTGTATACCTTTCTTTAATAACTTTACAACAGGGTACAAATCAGGTCCACTCTTCTGAAGGCTTTGTGAAAGTTCACTGTAAAACAGCTGGAGTCAGTTTTTATGGGGTATGAATAACTGAGGTTTCCCAATCTACATTCATAGCTTACACAAGTGATGCAAATGTCCCACAAATAATTATTTGAAAGGACATTTACTACATTTACTATAATGATACCACATGCAATCAAATAATGAGATTTTCATTCCAAAATGACGTGTGATGAAAATCCAAAGGCTGTTAACAAAAAAAGACTGGTGAATTTATAGTTATCTTTGGCCTCAGTAATGATTTGTGGTACTTTCAATGTTGAGATATTAACATAAAGTAACTATGTTCTCCCCCAGCATTTGGAAGCTGGTAGAAATTAGTGTTTGATGAGATATTGTTAATTTGTCAATAGAAAGAAATGATCTTTTAACAGTAGAAAAATATCTGAAGCTGTGGTTAAGGGAAACCCCGTTGTCTGTGTGTGTGTCTGTGTGTGTCTGTGTGTGTTAAAAATAGTTCACTTTTTCTTATTCAGACTTACTAAAACGTATAAAGTAACATTTAATATTAATATGATATTCAGTAGAATCCTTTTAATCCAAATCACAAATACACTGGTTTCGTGAGAAATGTCACAGTCTTTGCTTTAACACTGCTTCTGTACTGTTTATTTGTTAGAAAACAAAGTCCTGAAAGTAACATTTTAATCAGTAGTTTTAATCTACAAAAGTATCTGCCACTGCACCAAAATAATGTTACTGAAAATGTAGCTTAAGGACAAAAGGTTTACAGAAATACAATATCTTGAAGATGTGGCAATATTTAAAAAAACACACACACACACACACACACACACACACACACACACACACACTGGAATTTGCTACATTTGTTAGGATGGATCTCTCTTGCAGACTGTGTGTGTTTGATGTAGGGAAATTTGGCCCAGTTGGCAGCTTGTTGATACTAACCATTTATAATACAAGTGTGTGTGCGCACACATACTCACACATTCATGCACAGACAGGAAAACAGAGAGCAGCACAGGCTTACATCCAAACATCCAGGTTGTAAACAAAAGCTCTTTTTTTTAATCAAAGAGAGGAGTATAAAACTGTGCTTCCACAGTGTGTTCTTGAAAAGCTCTATGGAGTGACTACTGCATTAGAAAAAGCAACAACGCAAACATAAAATGTGGGATAAAAAAAAGTTAAAAGGATTTTATTACAAAGCCTTTTATAGTCCTGAGTTTATCAAACAAATAAAACAGACATAAAGGCCAGAGTCCATATATCATAGAAATACAGGATTTAAAAAAAAAGGAAAGAAAGTGACAGTTTTCCTGCTTGTAGTTCAGTCTTCAGACTTTCAGCAAAACAGGTAAATTCTACTTAGAAATGTGTTTTCAGTACATCCATTGCTCTTGTTTTGGACGATACACATTATGCAGCATATGTGTTGTTGTTGACAGCATATAAAGAGTTTTTAAATGAGGTGCTCATCACATGGGAAAACCAGCATCTTCTTGTAAAGTGTAACATTATACTGCTATAGATGATTAAGGACAGTAATGTAAGTATAAACCTAAAATGTGTTGCTGTGATGATGCTCCAAATAACACCGATGTGCATCATCCGTAACTGAACACAGATGTGAGGAAAAGGACTGTCAGGAGTGCAGACTGATGGCAGGTCAGTTAAAGAGGGTTGGGTTAATGGGTCAGTTCCCATTTAAGACACACTCTTCCTCAAATTCCCTTCCTTGGCTTCAACTGCCTGTCGTCTTCAGACATTGAATGTAGATTACAAACCGCTATGGGCTGACATCATGCCCTTAATGTAAACTTGAACCTTGATTTACTCTGGTGAGGATATAACATTTTTGCTTAATGCTTACAAAGAAATACACTGACAACTGGGAGCAGCCCAGTACAACCACAGTCTTCTACTGTTGGCCACTGGAACACTTGTGGGTTAAGTACCTTGCTCAAAGGCACCAAGGCAGTTGCTACTAAGAAATAATTCACTCTCTTTTACTCTGGAATTTAAACCAAGAACCTTCTCATAACAAAAAGTATTTTCTAATTCATATGTCACTGCCTGCCCTGAAACCTAATTTCTAAATTATTTAGAATTTCTTTAACAAATATTACATTATTGGTTAGGAAATAACTTGCTTTTTCAAAATGATTACATTACAGAATGATACATTTAAAAATCTGCTTCGTTGGGTTTAAGTTTCTCAAATCATGCGTGGTTATCCCATGATGGGAGGTAGGAAGAGCTGCTACAGATACCCCACAACTGCTGATACAGACTTGACATAAAAAAAAGGAACAAAGGGACTTGGGAAGCAAAAATTACCTGGAACTGAACCCATCCAAGGTGTGTTAGAAATGTTCACCCATTTAGTCGCTGGTTCTGGATGTGTATGGTGTTTGAGGAGCGTGAGGCTGATGGTAGTTTTTATCTTAAGTCTATCCAGCCTGCTGTTTGAGAAAAATAAAACAAAAAGGCTGAGGCCCTGATGCGCACACAGCATGTTGAGGCAAAGTGTATAGCTCCCGAAGTCCAGCTGCTGCTTTCAAAATTTTACCAGCCAAATATGTAGGACATCTTAAAGACTGTTGGCTGCAGTGTAAACATTTACCAGCCACAGATCAAATTATACCAGCGCTTGGCTAGTGGTAATTTAAAACTAAAATGACGAAATGTTCCAGTCTGATTCTCTACAGATGGTGTCAGATTGCAGATGTTCAGGATTCAGTGTCTCGTTGTGGGCCAAAATGCAACCACCATGGCTGAGTGTTGACACCATTGCAGTTGTGCTTTATTGTCCTCTACCATCTCCCAAAAAAGCACAGATTGTAAGGATGTTCAATATGAAGAGACCCCTTAAGGCGTATTCACATTACAGCAGAAAAACAAGGGTCTTGTGCAGCGTGTTCCCCATTAGTTTCTTGGAGTTTTTAACACTCTGGAACTCCCGGTGGTGCTGTGGTAAGCAGTGCTATCTTAACAGTGTTTTTGTAAAAACCTGCTAGCCTGAAATCTATCCAGTATTTCACAAGAATAAAGAAGAAAAAACAGTGAAAAGTTAATAATAATCATCATTTTCTTTCTTATGCTTTCAATCAATCATCTATACTCAATCACAAGTGCTTGTTGGATGGTCAAAATAGTTTTGGAAAAGTCTGAACATCTAGGATTACTCAAATCACATCGTTCAAAGTCAGTCCTTATAAACTGAGCCAAACCAATGCTCCTTTTCAGCATCTCCTCTCACTGGTTTCCACTACAACAAGGCGGGGATTAGCACCATCCACCAACTAGCTGCTGGTTAAAATCTTGATGTGGCTGGTAAACTTTGAAACACTTTGATGGGTAAACAACCGGCATTACTTTTATTCTGTTGGCTGGTAAAATAATGAAAGACACTTGAGGGAAATAGTTTGGATGGGATGTTGGAATCCATCAGCCATGTTCAGAGAGATGATCCTGCCTTTGTCAGCAGCAAGAGTTCCTTCCACTGCTCTGGATCACTGTAGAGATTTGGCTGACATTTAGAGCAGGTAGCAGTTCAGTGCCTTGCTCGAAGACAGTCTGACCGGACTTTTGGCTGCAGCTGGATTCATCAGCTGCTGCAGGTATTCTGTTACCTGACAGTCTCTATAACCCCAAGTCCAGCCCAAGTCTCCCAGCAGACCTTGCAGCTTCTACCGGCGGGGCTGGTGGCGGGAATGACGAGGCAAGGAGGAAGGGCTGGAGGAGGATGAGGGTGAGCAGGGCGACATTGATGCCAGGGAGGCTGTGGCAGCGGCGTCCTCGGCCTCCTCCAGCTCTCCTCCTCCGTGGAGCTCCTGGCTGACGCTGGACTGTAAGGCAGCCGGGGTCAGCCACTCTTTGGGCAGGCAGCTTTGGAGGAATGGCACGCAGGAGCTGAAGTAGGCCAGGCGGTTGACCCAGCGAGGGATCTCCCTGCCACACAGGATCTGAGGAGAGGAGACAGGGCCAGGGAGGAGTGGAAGACGGAGAAAATGTTGTTGTAGTAGTTCTTATAACAGCTATCACAAGCTTCTACAGTTTAATATTATCCATATGTTAAGGCTGCATTTATATGCGCTTTCATCATTTACCCATTCACACACAGAGTGTATTTATTTCTGTATAACAGACCTATTCTGCTAGGTGGCACATTAGTATTGCTCTTAAAACAAAGACATAACATCAAATAAAACACAGACACCATGCCAAGCTTGAGGGTAGTAGCATCAGTGAAAAATAATAAATAAAAGTGATGCATTGTAGAGGAAATCTGTTTCTAATAACAGTTGATTCTTCTGTTAATGAAGTTACAGCTTTGAATGTGAAATAAGAACATAATGAACATAATTTGTGTTGATAAGCATGCTTCTCCATTTCAAAGGGGTTTTCTTTTTGCTTTGCTCTCTAAACTAAAAGGCTTTTATGATCTACACATTTCCTTCTTCTTTCTGATGTGTTAATGTTTTCTAGGTCAAGAGAGATCTGAGTGGAGATAGAAGAGAAAAGACATTCAGAGTCTTTCTATGCATAGCTGAGCTAGCTGTGGAATAAATTTGAAACAATGAACGTGTTAACTGAAAAATACATCCTGCCATTCTCATGTGAATGTGTCTAAAATGTCAAAAATTTCCTGGAAACTGTATTACAGTTCCTGACTTTCTATGCACACAAAAAAAATCCCATGACATTCCAGAAATCTCATCGCTGCTTTTTGCAGATGATGTGATCCTGATGGCATCATCGGTACATGACCTTCAGCACTCACTGGATCAGTTCGCAGCCGAGTGTGAAGCAGCCGGGATGAGGATCAGCACCTCTAAATCTGAGGCCATGGTTCTTGGCAGGAAACAAATGGACTGCCTACTACAGGTAGGGAATGAGTCTTTACCCCAGGTGAAGGAGTCCATGTATCTCAGGGTTTTGTTCGTGAGTAAGGGGACAATGGAGCGGGAGATTGGCCGGAGAATCGGAGCAGCAGGGGCGGTATTGCATTCGCTTTACCCTATGGCTTTACCGCACCGTTGTGACGAAAAGCGAGCTAAGCCGGAAGGCAAAGCTCTCGATCTACCGGTCAATTTTCATTCCTACCCTCAATTGTCCAGCTTTACCTTCACAAAAGTGCTAGTTTTTCCACCGACGGGCTCAGATTTATATGCTAAGTGTCTGACAACATTATGGAAAGGATTTCTAAGGAGGTCGACCTTTCTGTTAAAGAGAAAGATCCTTTTTTTTAAACATAAAAACATCCGCGAAATTGCGTTCGCTAAACCCACCAGACTCCATGTAAATAAACAGTAATTTTAGCATCATAAAATACACTTACTTCAAAGTTGACCGAAACAAAATAAAACTATGAAAAGCCGCTTTGGGTCGTCTTTCCACTTTTCCAACCATCACAACTCTAGTTTTGGTTGAAATAAACATAGTTTACTGATTTACATGTGAAAATATGCTGTATAAGCAGCCGAGAGGAGTTTCCATCAACTTTCTAATGCCTCGTTTTATAAGTACAGAAACTATTTGTACTACTGTAGAAGTTTGGTATCATTCCGGGCATTATTAGTGGGGTAATTTACGAGATACAAACGTGGATCCATGAGCGCCTGCACTAAGCTAACCAACTGATAACGCTAACTCGACCAACGTTATAACAAGGGAAAAAAGCTTATGGGGGGTTGTTTGGCTCGAGGTCAAGGTGCAAAGCAGCCTAGGGTGAAATTACTCTGAACCATCACTTTAAGCTTCAGCAACTTCCTCACCTCCACCTCAGAGATGAGTCTGTTTTGACAGGAAGAAACCCAGGCTCTCTTAACATGCAAATCACTCTGGCTTGCTCTGACTATGCAGATGATCTCACAGATAAGCACAGCCTCAACTAAAAGGAAGAAGTCTCGATCTGCTAGAGAGAGTACATCTAATCCATAAAAAGTCTCCTTGTGTAGTAGACATAATAATCATCTGTAGCTGCAGAATTCACACTGCAGAAAGGCATTTTCAGAAATGCCCCTTTACACTCACAAGATAAGCTTTCAAATCACCAAAATTAGCTTTTCGTAGCAGATCAGCCGGCAGACACTTGAGTATGATTTCTAATAAAAAACACTGACTAGCAGGCAAGAGAAGATAAAGAGAAGAGGCCTGACGCTCTTCTTCAATCCTTTTTAAACCCTTCCTCCGTGCAGGCCTCCATTCATAGATTTTTCATCCAATTGGGAGCAGTGCACCAAACTGTAAACATTTATATTTTATTGTCTTATAAAGTTGATCTAATAAACAGTGGCTCACCAATAATCTTGCTCTCATTTTAGTTCTATTTTGCACTCCATCAACTTCTAAGAAAGCTTTAGCTGCTAAATGCTCCACTACGTTCACATGCTAGTGTCTAACTCTGTCTGCAGTTTGGTATTCAGCGGCCAATGGCGATGCTAAAGAGAACGGAACTAAACAGTGAAGTTGTGGGCCATAAAACCAAAACAATAAGCTCAAAGACGCAAAAACTCTCTGCAGAGCTGAGGAGTCAGCTGATAACTCTCTTTGGGTTTGTCACTGCCAGCGACCCCTTTTGCACTGCAGATGTTTATTCCATATTAATATGTAAATATGGATCAGAGTACCTTTAAGAAGGGTACCAGCATGTGACATAATCAAAAGATCAAAAGCAAAAGATTAGCATCTAAATAATAATAATAATGCATTTTATTTATATAGTGCTTTCTATTACACTCAAAGACACTTTACAGAGTTTTTAAAAAGAAATCCACACACTAAAATCCACACACATTAATCAAACATTAAAAGCAGCTCTAAAAGGGTGAGTTTTGACTTGTGATTTGAATGTGGACAGATTGGTGCAGTCGTGGATGTGTTTAGGTAGAGTTCCAGTATCTGTTGAGTCTATTTGAATACCATGCAAAACGAAAAACAAACTGAAATCTAATGCCTCTCTGAGTTTAATAAGTTACATAGCTCAATTCTTTACGACTGATAGCTGCGATGCACTTTTAAGAGCCAAAATTATGTTCTACCTTCTTATATACTCAACACACAACTTTATATGACCCAGCTATTGCCGAACAGATAATCTACTTACACAATGAGACGGAGCCAAAGTGTTGATTTGCCTTTTAAGAAAAGGTCTGACAGAGTCCTGCGCATCAAACGTTCTCTCTGGAGAATTAATTGTTATGCTTGAGCTTTCAAAGCTGCAACAACCATCCATGTGTCCAATCATGTTCTCCTCGGTCTCTCTTTAAGTCAACCTTCCATATTAATGAGGTTACAGTAAACATGAGAATTGAATCCTGAGGGCAACACTGCTTCCCTATGGAACCAGCTGTGTTTTTGTTTCTCCATATTCTTGTGTAATGTGTGTTTGTTTGATTTTGTGTGTCATCATATTGATGTGATGTATTTTTGTGTCCATGTACTATATGTGTGAATGTCCGCATTTTAAACTCTATGTTTTTACATGTTGTATGTACATCTGTGTATGTGTTGTATCGGCGTATGTTTTGTTTTGTGTGCGAGTGTTTGCCAGTTGGCTCTGCATGTCTGGGCTTGTATCAGTGTGTCTTAATCCCCATCTCAGTGCTAGATGCTTACTGTAAGACTCCCTGCTTATTAGTCACACCAGGATAAGCTGATTGAAAGTACGCGCACACGCACACGCACACACACACACACACACACACACACACACACACACACACACACACACACACACACACACACACACACACCTAGTTCAAGTGATTACACTCAGAGCAGGAGAGACAAAATCAAGAAACGGTTATTTAATTTAGTGAGTTTTTTTTCTGCCCTTCATGTGAGGTAAGATCAGTTAATCAGCCATCTTTGTGTGCACACACACCTACCTCTGACAGTGCTGAGGAGAAGTGATTGCAGTTCTTGTGCATGAGGTGGTAGGCGTTGCCTTTGTACTCTTTCCCCATCTCCTCCACAATCCGTTCCACATCCTCCTCTGTGAAGTCTGTGCTGCCCAAGACTATGGCTTCTCTACAGAGACAAAGGGTGCGGAGGCAGGTGTTACTAGACATTATTAGTCACTGACAAAACATCAAGAATGACTTTGGGGCATTTTGTTTAAACCTCTTTTGTGCAATCAATGGGCCTCATCCAAGAACAGCTTAGACGCAAAATATAGCTGAGGCTGAAGAGAATGTCATTAGTTTTGCAAGCTATTTAACCAAAGTATGGGACAAACAGAAAAAAGTCTGGGTATCTTCGATGTCCTTAGGGTTCATCCTCTTGGGACCATGAATGTCTGCACCAGATTTCATGGCGATCCATCCAATAGTGGTGGACCCACAGACTTACCTTGCCATCCATAGAGTCAAGCTGCAAGCATGGCTAAACAAGTCAAATTAAGTTGGAATGGGATTTACCGGATCTATTCAATAATGTGTCACAACTTTTCAACTCGATTCAACTGGTTTGTCTCTTTAAAGTGTAAAGGAAAGAATATCTTGATAAAATGTTTTGCACTGGGAGAGCGCTTGATTGGCTTTGCATTTGGCAAAGAGACATCTCAGTGGGTGATATGCTGCCATTTGTCCCAGATGATCTATACTTATGGTCATGTGGCCTGCTTGGAGACAGCAAGTGTGTGTGGTGCGTGTGTGCGTGTGTGTGTGTGTCAGAGTCTGTCTAAAGCCACAGGGCAGATCAACTAGAGCAGAAGTAATACACAGCAGCACAGTAGCTCTGTGTAGACGCACACACAAACAGACCCTGGGCTGATTCTGGGAATCCAAAAATGTATTGAACTGACTGGGTGCTCTGCTGTCTCGCCACCACAACAGACGTGAATTTAACTGCAGTCAAAAATAAGACAAAATGGCACAACACAGCGCTGGTGTGAAAGGAATATCACACATTTACAAGCCCTTTAATTCCTGCAGTTAAGCGGTCTGACTGCCTGCACAGTTAGAGTGTATCCAGCAGCTTGTGACTGGGTGAATAGCTTGCTGACTAGATTACTCAGTATGTTTACATATGTTTACATGTAGAAGAGAGGACAGGCAGAGCACAGCTCTTCACAGCGCCAAACAGTCTGAATTTCACAAATAGTCAAATGTTCAGCGGTGGAAATATCTAGAGGTTACTTTGTGTTCGTTTCAATTTAAGTCAAACTTTATTTGTGAACTGTGACTTATTGACTGAGCTACTGAGTGTGTGTCTCAATGATGAACTGACCAACTGGACTTTGAATAAATCCAGCTAGTGGTTGTATGACAGACAGACAGACGGAGTGACTGGTTACAGGAACAATTAACACACAGACTCACTGTAAACAGACTGACTGGCCCAATATCTGACTAGCTCTCTGGTTTGTTGTGAACTGTCTGACTAGTTGCTGACAGGCTGGATGACTGAATGATCTGGCAAAATGCTGGATGCACATTTGGGAAACAGAGAACACATGTATACCTGTGATTCTGTGCATATAAAAACTAAATATTTCATACTTACTTGAACTTAAAGGTCTCGCCAAGTTCGGTTGCATCACCTGGTGTAATCTCAAAGATCCCTGAGAATGGGTACGGGTGTCCGCCATAGGCAAACTCTAAACACACATAACATTAAAACACACATTTGAGCACCAACAATTCTCATGCAAAAAGTCTCTCCTTGCCAAATACAACAATTGAAACAAAACAATTGAAAATATTCTTTTTAGCCAGACGTGCTTGACCTAAGCATTATATTCTGAGTGTATTAAAAAAAAGACGTCCTTTCTGAAACCCCATCCACAGGAAGTCAACTGACAAATGTGGTGTCAAATTTCTGGGTAATCTTACCTCTTCCATAGATCTCAATCCCTGAGTGAAAGACTCCGATGCCCAGAGTGCTGGTAAACTCATTGATCCAGTACTACAGACAGAAACAGACACTGAATAAGATTTCTTTTGCATATAGTCAACACTGCCTGGACGGACAGTTTTAACATGCTGCATTTAAATAATATACTAAAGTATGTAGTGTACACAAAATGTACAGTATGTCTCTGAAATGGGTCAACACAAACAGAAACTCCTGTGTATTTATGACACTTGGGGCTTTAAGCAATTTGGATCTTTCAACGAAACATATCAGTGTTATCCGATTTTATCTAAATTATTATATGATTAGCAGTGGACTATAAAAAAGTAATAGTGAACAAGTGATGGTCACTAACCAAGTGCCAACAACCACTATGACCTGAAAAGCGTTCAATATTGTTTTGTTGTTGTTGCTTTTTGACACTAACACACTACACGGTCAGCCAACATTAATCAGATTAGGTCTGCAACTAATGACCATTTTCATTACGAGTAATCTGTCAAAAACGTTTAATTAATCCTTTAATCTATAAAATATCAGAAAATAGTGAGGTCCATCACAGCTTCCCAGAGATCAGAGTGATGTTGTCAAGTTGCTCATTTTGTCAAAAATGCAAACTTATGTAAAAAAGAGAAGAGCAGCAAATCCTCACATTTGAGACGCTTTGACCAGCAAATATTTAGTATTTAAGTAATTACTCAATTATGAAAATTGTTAATGATTTATTTTATGAATTTTCTATCGATCGACTAATTGTTTCAGCACTAAAGCAGACCACCGCATAAATACAATTCTTATTATTTTTCTATTAATATATGAATTAATCTGAAATGTGTGATGTAACCTTTACTTGGAAATAATTTTATCACTGCAATTACACCACAGATGGATGCTGAGGAGGCAATGAGATCTGTGAGACTGATGTTTACACAAGATCCTTTATACACACAAACAATGAAAGACAGGCCCACATACAAACACAAGAAAGGGCACACAAAATCAATAACTGCAGCAGCAGCGATCTCTGCATTATTTGAGTGTGTCTGTATAAAATCCTGTGGCTACAAGGTGATTGGTCAGGCTGTTGCTAGGCAGAGTTCATTTGTGTGAAAAAGATCTGTTATCATAGAGGATGGAGCAGGGGAATGTGTTAGGGAGCTTGATTTGACATCTGCGGAAGGATGCCAAATAATAACTCAGTAAATGTATAATATATTAGATTCCATTTTTATTACAGGTACCAAAATCAATCACATAAACAATATTCCATATAAAAAGTGTTTGGCTCAGCTGCCTTTCTACACATGCTGCACATAAACAAAGAGTCACACCCATGTCCAGTGTTTAACACACTTAAAAATGACTTGGCATAGAAATATTGCAGGTAATCCATTTTTATTAATCGATGATTAATATTATCGACAGTTACAGCCCTACTAGCTAATGTTTGATATTTTTGCTTGATAAATAACTTAAAAGATTCATGGATTTTCAAAATAGTTGGCAATTCATTTTCGGTTGATCAACTAATCATTTAATTGTCTAACAGTCTCAGCACTAGTGATGATTGAAGTGTCAGAGAATAGGTAGTGACAGGTAAATACAATGTTCACAGCTTTTATTTTTCTTCTTTTACAATACCTCTGAGCCACTGCACACCAGAAATCCCAGAATATGATCCTGATGCAGACAATTTAACACCAAACTGATCACAGGCAGACATCTCTCCTTGGTGTTAATGGACCATTTGCAAAACATGTTTAGCAGCCTGATAACCACAGCAAAGTATTTTAAAACTATTATCATACTTCCGGTCTAGTGTTATGCAGTTACAGTATGTGGCTGCACACAATCAGTCATCTGCATTGCAAATAGTTCTCTGCACACTGTAACACATGCACAAACTGTGATCATCAGGTAATGAGGACACTGTATCGCCCTCTGGCTGCTTGCATTACATTTCAGACAGAGCAGGTCTTCTTTTACTGTATGAGTTCAGGGTATGGTGACTTGTGAACTCTTAAACTACTTGTTGCACATCATGTCAGGTAATAATAAACTGGTAGATATACAAGTGTATGCTGTTGTACTGTCAAGTGAGTATGTAACGCTGAAGAGAAGTGTCACCTTTCTGACTTTCTGAGCAGAAACATGAGATGCAAATTGTGAAGGGTAACATAACCAGTGTAACTGCTTACACTGGTTATGTTACCCTTCACAAATAAAGTGAGTTAATTGAATGGCTAAACTTTGACCATTGGGATGGATTATTTATCTCAATTAAGTTTTGAGTGTCTGAATTCTTATTTTCATACTATATTGATTAATAAAAGGGTAGGGAATGCAATCATTAATCTTAAAACAATAGCAGAGACTTGATGGTAATATTAAGAACATGCATGCAGTGGAGCTAAAGCATACAAAATATAGGTGTGTTTGTTTCAGTTCATCACATGCTAATCCAAGGTAAACACAGCATCAAACGTAAAGATCCCATGAAAAGAAACCCTTGAACTTCCTCAAAAAACAGTGCCTCTTCAGCAGTGACCTCACTAGTGGGTGTAACTGTGACGGCCCATCTTTCTAGCCCTTCTATGAACTCAAACTGCCTTTCTCTACATATTAACAGCCCATTGGGTTACACTTAAGATTGACCGATCAATGATCTGTTTCAACAGAAAATACATTAAGGAAGAAAGGATACCAACAACACTTTTAAAAAAAGGAATTATACAGTATGTTCTTACAACTACTAAAGAATAAGTCAGTAAAATCATTAACAGTAACAATTTGCACTACTGTTTACACACTTTTGTTAACTGTATTATCAGTATTCTTTTCTCAAGTTTTCAGAACTGAATTGTACATTAATTTCACTACAAGTGAACACATTCCTGTAAATAATTTCTTTCTTTTTGCCAAACTGAATCTTGTTCATTGCCTCCAAGTAACCTTGATGAGCAAAAATAACAAGCATGGCTTGGAGTCAAAGTAGGTAAAGGTAAGTCTGCTGAGTTGACTGCTCAGCTCTCTTTGTCTATTCGTTCAAAAGAAGAAAGAAAAAAGATAAATGTCTGTTCTTGGTTAACTGCATTTCTATTCTGGAAATGTACTGGTAAAGTACTGAACACATACCCAGTTTATTCAGGGTAATGACTAATTCACATTTGGATATTTATCCCCCATTCTTATGTCATTTTGACAAATAAATGCAGTAAATTGGAAAACATTAGCGACAACATAAGACTGCTGAGCCAAGGTGGTTTTCTTTCTTGTGCAACATCTCAGCACAATGTCTCACACTGAAGAGTACGTCTGTTTCCTGACCTACATAAGGTTGAAACATTGCACAAAAAAGCTACTGCAAGAATCAGCGAATGGCTTGACTTCATGACAGGGAAAAATCCCCTTTCAGATCCGCTTTATTTGACTTAAAAAAAATCTTTCCCCCGAGTTTTGTAGAACATCGATCTCAAATCAGCTACCACTTATCATTTTATGTATACCTAGCTTGGATGACTCATAAGAGGGGGCCAAGTATGCGTCACAGGATATATCTACTGACAACCCCATTTCATTTAGATATATTAAGTTGTTGACAATTCCAGGAGGATCAGCATTTCACATCTCACCATGCAATTTCTGACATTGCTGTTGGCAGGGTTTTTCCAGCAGAGATAGTTTCTCACATCAGCTGATCACTTTTTATAACAGAACTTAACAAAACAGCATTATTTAAATCCTGCTCGCATCAGTTGTGTGGTTGTTTCTCTGAGCCTAGTAATAAAAACCATATCTGTGTTTACAAGAGCTGGTTCTCAAAAACTGAGGAGAAGCCTTGGCTGCTATAGTCTGCTGGCTTAAGAAAGTCTGCTCAGAAGTTCAGACACTAAATGTATGAGCTTATTCTCACTGCTTCAAGTCTATGCACGGCTTTTGCTAAGAAGTGAGAGCTTTAAGTGGATCCTGTTCAAAAATCTGAAGACTAGGAATCCGTAACAGCATTTAAATTGCAAAATAAACCCACAGCTACGGGAGACCCCAAAAGCCACAACTGATTTCATACAAACGAACACCAATAAGCATGTATACAAGCTTGCTCTGTAGTTGCACTATATTTAAATCCCTCTGAGTGGAATGTCAGTTAGATGACCAAACATGTAATTGCAAAAGCAGCCACAGGATGAGTCTCTGTGTGTGTGGGAAATATTTTAAGTAAACTAATCTGCTAGTTTAGTACGCTACTCCCCCACCTCGGTGGTGCAACAAGACTATTATCTGAGCCCTCTTTACTTCAAAGCTCGTTAAAACCCGCCTCCGCCACAACACAGACAGTGGGCTGAGTGTGTGTGTGTAAGCATATACATTTGTGTGTCTGTGAATGAATTAAAGACAGAAAAGTGGAGGGAGGGAAAGAGAGATGGATGAAGAGAAACTGGGTGCTGCAGTTAATGCCTGTATACTTAATCATCCCACCATGCTGTAGTGCAGTGCTGTAATTTTCTCTGTTAAGGATTGTAATCTCTGACAGTGTTAAACAGAATAATTAGCAGAGAGATATCAAATGTCTTTAGTTTTAGCATGTGCAGTGCATCACTGCTTTGAAACTCTGTAGCAGATTGTCTGCTGACTGAAACCAAACTGAAAACACAAATTGAGGGAAGGAAACGGCTACCAGCTCGCAGCCACAACTGATACAGTTTTGCTGCGCTGCAATTAATAGTCTGCTCTGCTCCACCAAATGTTTATTGCCTACCCTGTTCCTAAATTGTTAATCAAAAAGTTAATTTTGGACACTGTGTGGCTAAAATGACAGATGACTACCTTAATAAGGTGATTTACTTCAGTCATTGATCCCAAAACTAGACTTAAACAGTGGACATGTTATGTCTGTTGTAGTCTTGCTTTGCCAGACATTCCTCCACCGCGGCGCTGCAGAGGAGCGTCTGGCTAGTCCACACAACATTCCGGGATGGGAGAAAAATGTGCTGGGGTTTATTTGCATTTCTTTAAACCAATCACAATCGTCATGGGTGGCGCTAAGCACCAGGAAAATCACAGGTGCCTCTGCAAAATAGCCTCAGGAAGGAACTTGTTTTGGTGGAACGTGTACGTTCAAAAGTTGTTTTAGTCATGCAACAGAAAACTCAGATTGGACAGATAGTCCAGCTAGCTGTCTGGATTTACCCTGCAGAGATCTGAGGAGCAGTTAACCATAGTCCTCATTAATCGACCAGAGTTTAAAATTTCAACAAAAGGTGCGGACATCCAGCTGAAAAGAGAGAAATCCGGCAGAATTTCCGACGGCAATGGAGCAATCCCGGAAGTGGAACGTCGTGGATATAGACTGTTGCTGAACTGATGAAAGCAGTAAAGTGTGAAGGGCTATATTAGGGTGGGTGATACAGTAGATATATACAGTCTTCTACCACAGTATGTATATTGTTGTATATTGATACACTCAGTGGCCACTTTATTAGGTAAACCTGTACAACATAATGCCATCAACAGCTCTGCCATGAATTCTACCTTTAAAAAGCTTATCATGTTCGGGTTCTAGTGACATTGCTGAAAATGTGTTAATTCAATTGCTGATGGATTTTCATTGGATAGCATTAGATTGTACAGGTGTACCAGATAAAGTAGCCACTGAGTTTATATCGTGATATAGCAAAAGCTCTAGAAATACAACTGAGAAATTCTTAATACACAAATAAAACCCCAGATTGGTATTTTATCTAAAAGTTGAGAAATTACTATCATCTTAAAGTATATAAAGTCTTAAACAAACCTTAGCCTATAGTACTAGGGTAAGTGGTAAGGGGTTCTAGCCGACATCTGTGTTTCTGTATGGTGCAAGATTTTGACAGACATGCAGGGGCTCCAACCATTTTGCTACAAGATACTACACTGTCTTGCAGTGGATGCTGTGGTGTCCAGAAATGGCACCGCTACACTGTTCACTCACCAATTTACACTCACCTAAAAGGATTATTAGGAACACCTGTTAAATTTCTCATTTATGCAATTATCTAATCAACCAATCCCATGGCAGCTGCTTCAATGCATTTAGGGGTGTGGTCCTGGTCCAGACAATCTCCTGAACTCCAAACTGAATGTCAGAATGGGAAAGAAAGGTGATCTAAGCAACTTTGAGAGTGGCATGGTTGTTGGTGCCAGACGGGCTGGTCTGAGTATTTTCCAATCTGTTCAGTTACTGGGATTTTCACGCACAACCATTTGTAGGGTTTACAAAGAATGGTCTGAAAAAGGAAAAACATCCAGTATGCGGCAGTCCTGTGGGCGAAAACGCCTTGTTGATACTAGAGGTCAGAGGAGAATGGGCCGACTGATTCCAGCTGATAGAAGATCAACTTTGACTCAAATAACCACTCGTTACAACCGAGGTATGCAGCAAAGCATTTGTGAAGCCACAACACGCACAACCTTGAGGTGGATGGGCTACACCAGCATAAGACCCCACCGGGTACTAGGCCTGTCGCGATAGTCAATAAATCAATTAATCGCACGATAAAACAAATGAGCTCGATAATTTTTCCGGCCGCGAAAATTGCCATTTGCATGCTTGTTTGTTTTCCTTGTCTCTCTCTCTCTCTCTCTCTCTCTACCAAAGAGACTGGATGACCACTCTTGGTTCCTTAGCGTAACGAGGAATGAACCCTCGTCAGTCGCATGGTCTTTGTGTGGTGAGGCGGGATTCGTGGCGGAGAGAGAGAGACAGAGAAAACGTTAGTTGTTGGAGCAGGGTTTCCCGCAGCACTTTGCAGTTAAGGCACCGTGAAAAAGTATATGAGCGATATCCGCCGTGTTACTCGGCGTCCCGTTTTCTCCCTTTCATTCCAAAGCACACAGTTGACAACCTGCAGGTGGAGACAGACTCGGACATACAAACCGCTGTGGACTTGTCAGTCTCGCAAGTTTCAGGAAAGTGGCTGCATGTGTCCGACAAGCCTACAGCTGTCCGCAGCACGGAGTGCGGAAAGTGTGTCAGAGGCTCCCAGATGGTGAACTGAGACTCTGCTTGTTGGTCAATGGTTAATGATCGGTTATTTAATTTCATTGTGCTTTCTTTTGGAAGGATGGCTGCCAGAAATCGCCACTTACTAGCTAATTAATTAGCCTGGGGTAAACGATAGCTATCAGTAAACAGAAGTGATGTGGTGGCTGGTGTCTGGTGTGTGCGCCAGTTTTTGTGTGTGTGTGTGTGGGTGTGGGTGTGGGGGTGTGGGTGTGTGTGGGTGTGTGTGTCGGCCCATCCCCGCAAAGCTCCGACCTGCAGACAGCAGAGGAGCAGAAGAAAGTAGCTGCACTTTCGCCAAAATGAAGACTAAAAAACAGAACTATTTTGATACAAACATTTACTCGCCGTGTGGCAGATAGCCACATAGATATAATTTATTAATTATATATTATTTAAATTTAATATTTAGTGTTTAATAAATAATTGTTAAATGCAGTACAGAGTCTGTAGTCTATTGCACAAACAAACACTCGACTAATGCTGCAAACATTTGACAGCCAGTACGAATTGCCTGGTAGAACATACGTGTCACAAACGGCAATTCCACAACTGTACAACAGCGTGAAAGACGACATACTAAAGGAGATCAAAGACATATTGTGGATATTTAAAATGTCTTCCAGTTCCAGTGTTAAATATTCTTTAGAAATAAAAGTGTATTGATCTTTGAAAAGGTGTACCTGCATTATTATGCCATTATCATTATATTAGATGAAAATGGTCTCAGAACGACAATATTATCGTTTATCGCAATCATTTCTGGGACAATTTATCGTCCAGCAAAATCATGACAGGCCTACCAGGTACCACTCATCTCCACTAAAAATAGGGAAATGAGGCTACCATTTACACGAGCTCACCAAAATTGGACAGTTGAAGACTGTTGCCTGGTCTGAGGAGTCTCAATTTCTGTTGAGACATTCAGATGGTAGAGTCAGAATTTGGCGTAAACAGAATGAGAACATGGATCCGTCATGCCTTGTTACCACTGTGCAGGCTGGTGGTGGTGTAATGGTGTGGGGGATGCGATCTTATCAATATGGGCCAACATTTCTAAAGAATGCTTCCAGCACCTTGTTGAATCAATGCCACAAAGAATTAAGGCAGTTCTGAAGGCGAAAGGGGGTCAAACACGGTATTAGTATGGTGTTCCTAATAATCCTTTAGGTGAGTGTATTTCTCATGTCTTGACACACGTTACCTTGTAAACTAGACCTCACAAAATAAGAACTGGATTCATGACTGATGCATGTCCCTAATTGATCCAGAGCAGCAGTCACAACCTGCTCTGCTGAGTATCTGGCTATGTGATGCTGATGTTAAACCTTATAGCCTAACACACACACTTTCAGATACAGTAAACCACGGTGGTGGCTGGCAGGCAGACAGGTGGTGTGCAGATAATGCTGTCTCATTAGAGCAGCATACTAAAGCACTCAGAGCTGGCCAGGAAATCCACTTAACAGAGATGGGAGCAGGACGGCGGGGAGGACCCGAAAGAGTGGGAATTGCGGAAGAAGAAATGGTGGTGGTGGGGGTCTGTACTTGTGTCTGCACAGATATTCCTGAAAGTCACGTGACAGCATTGATCGTCAAATGCAAAGGGGAAATTGTCTTTTCAGCAGTCTTTTTGAGCAAATGTTCAGTGTCTTACTTACACCATAGTGCAGGCAGATTCACATGTTGCCCAAAATGACAGATACTCTCACCATGCTGCCCCTCAGCCCCAACCAGGCTGCACTTCAGTTAGCACTCGCTGCCACTGTTCATTACAGAGTGTGAACAGCTGAGATGGCGGTGGGGATCCTGCAGTATGTGTCGCCACGGTCTTGACCTCTGCCATTATCTCCTCTTTGCAGTTTCCCTACTTCCTCTTAGACAAACAGCCAATCACCTAACCAGTCATTCAACCGGTTGTTAAGACAATAAATAAGGCCCTGTTCAGACCGTCTGATGACCGTGAATTATTTCTAAAGTTTAGCGGAAGTGCAGCGTCATACAGAAATGCACTGCTGTGGCAATTAAAGGTCCAATATGTAATATATTTACTGTAATAAATCCAAAAATGACCCCAATGCGTCATCAGATATTAAGGAAACATGCTAAGTTGAAATACTATCTTTTCTGACAACAATGCTAATTCCAGTATTTTCTCCTTTTGAAATTTCCTTTCCGTGACAGAATTTCTGTTTATGTTTTGGCCTGTTTGTTGTTATCAACTGCCCAGTTTGTCAGCCAGGCCGGGTTGCCAGATATACCTGTAAAAACGTAAACCCAGCGCGCTACAGCTGTAACGTTAGTACAGCCATAAAAGCTGTACTATGGAGTAATGTCTGGCTATGTGAGACAAGCGTCTATCAACATTGTTGTGGATGATACGGTATCATCCTGGCAACCAACGTCAACTTCGAGTCTGGGGAGACGACTCGCTCCAGTATTTTGAATTTGTACTGCAGTAACTATTTTAAACACTAGCTGTCAGTATTACATATTGCACCTTTAAAATGCACATTGCAGGTGCAAACGTTGTAGCATGTACCATGTTGCACTGTGCTAACTCTACTATTTAGTAGAGTGGCATGAGAGTGGCATCTAAATCTCGGCGAGAAGGTGAATACGAAAATTTCCCAAATTGTCAAACAGCTCCATTAACCCTAATCAATCAAGAGTCAGATGAGACATTTGGGCATCATCAATCCCTGCTCTTTTGTTTTCTGCAAGTCAGTTAACCAACTAGCCGACAGCGAGTCTACCAGTCAGTCAGTAAGCACGCAGCCAGTCGTAATCCCCAGCAGTCAGTCGGTTGCTTTTCCTACTCAGTACTCAGGTCAGAACAGCTTAATCAATAGACAGAGGAAGTGTTTAAGGTAGAGGATTGAATGAATGGACCGCAGCCATTGCCTCATTGTCTTCAGTGAGCGCTCGAATGCCACCGCAAACAAGCCAAAACCTTGTTCCCACAGTAGCACACACAAAACACCAAAAATATACATGGTGTGAGTTGCACAAGCAAAACTACAAACCACAACATTTTAATAAGTAAAATGTGCACACTTTTTCTGTATCTCACAGAAAAACACTCCCACGTACTCTTTTACACACTAAAAATCTTAACCTCAATATACTAGATGACAACTGAAGCATCAACGAATCAATGAACAGAAAACACAAGAGTGACCATAACTGTAAATTCAAGTTACACATGTGTGTGTTAGAGTAGCTTTTGTAAGCCCTTGCATGTGAAAGAGTGCAAAGGGCAAGGCCCCTGCAGCCATTTACATGGATGGATGTGAGACAGAGATAAAATCTCTTCAGTCTTTTACAGAGAAGAAACAAATGTAGACTGCAAGTCAAGTGGAAAACCAGAGTAAGTGAAAGAAAGAGGGGGAGGAGAGGAGAAAGAGAGGGGGGAAGAAAGAGTAGGAGAGAGGAGACAAGGGGATGACATAATGTGAAAAGGAAAGGTAGGAAAGAAAGAGATGAAGGAAAGTAGAGCGTGAATCGATGGATGAGGAAGGAAGGAGAAAAGAGTGGAACATATACAGTAATTTTGCGGATAAATATGAGTAGGAACAGTACTTACGTTATCAAAGCCAAGTTCTGATTTCACACAGTGTTATGCTACTATAGATAATGTACACTGTACTAATTTATACTACAAGGAAACATCTTTGTACAGAGTCAATGTCTGTTTAATGACTGTAGCTCTCATTTAAACAACCTTCAACCTTCTGACCTCAGGCATGTGATGATAGATGTACCATCAGCTGGAAGGGAACACAACAGCAATAAATCAGATTTAAAAAAAGAGGATTATCTCCCCGATATCTCTTGATATCTTGTAGACTTTTACAAGGGAGGGGAAGCCATCGAGATAACGTTCTCATTCCCTAACCCTATTATCCTAAAAACACTACCTTTGCTTATTAATCTATCCACTATAGGGAATCCATATCAATCAATGATTCATCAACAGATCAGTCGATTTCCAGTCCCCCTCCCCACTGACTCACTCCTTCAAGGTGACAACATAGTGACTCAAATTTAACCTCTGGCTCATTCTGTAACTGTTACAAAGAGACTGCTATGAGTTTCAAGTTATTTTTAAAACTTTTTGAGCTGCTTTACCTGGTGGCCCCATTTGAAAACACTTTTACAGATGTCTTCTACTGTACTGTATGTGTTTTGCACTGAACCCTCAAACAAGCTCTGGGTCAAATATTATCGGAATAGTGAGAAGCCTATCCAAACGCACATTATTTCAAGAAAACTTTTTACAATTGATTATGCCTCTCGCTGCCGTGTTTCATTGTGTATTTTGCTGGAAAACCGATGAAGAACAGGTGAAGCAATTCCTAAAGGTAAAATTGTATTACAATAAGCAGTCTGTTGTTGTGGGCGTATGCCGAATTGAAGAGTGGTTTATATTTATTTGAAAAAAGATCTTCAGTCTTAGCTGTTGATAACTAACGCATCATTAAAACGCATTTTTTTATAATGGAATTGGGCGTTACGTCCTGGCTTTGACGAGAAAGCAATACACGATTGAACCAGTAACGTCACTTGGATAAAGTAGCAAAGAAGTAATAAAACATCCATCTTTCTGGTTCTCTTAACCACTTACCATATCATAAACGTTCAGGATGATCGGCTCGTTTGCCATTACTGGCATCAGGCTTTTGTCCCCCTACGTCCCTTCTTCTCTGCGGGTCTTCCTCCTCTGCACACCCCTTACGATACCCCTTCCTTCGGAGCGAGCTCCAAACTCTCGGACCTCCAAAAAATATACCTCACTCCTCCCCTTATTCCTGGCACTTTCACGACAGATGACCAGCTTGATAATTCAATTTCACAATACGGTGTAGAAACGTTTTATTTCCGAGGATATTTTTACCGTCCAACATCTGACTGGCTTTGTCCAAACCCCCCCCCCCCCGTTACGGAGCAGCAGTGGCGGATAGATGAGCCACTCGTCTTGTCAAAACGAACTGCCTTGCTATAACGTTACCCGTTCAGCTAACGTTACCGAGGTCGAAGTGAAAAAGTGGACTTTACGGAGGGGGGGTTGTCTTCTAGGAGGCGTGTTGGTACGGAAAAATCGCAAATTCATTTTCCCAAACGAATTATTCAGCAAAAAGACACAATGCTGAGGTATCAAAACAGAATTCCTCAGTGAGAATGAATTGCTACTCCCCTATTAGCTAGCTAACGGTTGCGCTGGAGCTGGCAGACAGGATGAGACTGCTGGAAGAAAAATTGGACAAGAGTGGGCGAGCACTCAGCAGAGCGGTACGATGAATCCACACTCATTTAATCAACCTTGGTGCTCTGAGCATTATGGGTGATGTAGTTGAATTAAAAACAGCCTCCTTCATCTTGTATATAGACAGTAATGATCTTGTACTAAACCAAAAAGAAGAAACTACACGTTGTAGCCAAAAGTATGTGGACAGACTTTTACATTTACACTGGGATTGTTGGACCAGGTTCCTTAATTGCATTAAGGGAAATTTGAGTCATTTATTTTAGCAAAATTGCCAAATAATTATGTGGTTCCAGCTTTTCACATGTGAATATTTGCTGGTTTTATTAGTTTAACAGTTAACTACATACTTTGGAGTTGTGGGCTGCTGTTGGGGAAACAACCAATTTGACCAACCAATAATTTACGGTTTCCTGATATTTTAAAGACCAACAAATTAATCTATTATTCACGAAAATAATCTATAGATTAATCTATCACAAAAATAATCATCAGTTTCAGCCATACATGATAATTTAGACATTAGCATGGTTTCAACTTTCCCCTTTTCTTGTTTTAACATAACAGAATCAGAAGCACAAAACTGGCTTTATAAAGATATGGTTTTTCCAGTTTAGTTTGAAAGAACTTGACTGGCTTGCACAGAGCCCTGAACTCAACCCCATCCAACACCTTTGGGATGAACTGGAACACTGACTGCGATTCAGGCCTTATTACTCAACATCAGTGCCCGACCTCAGTTTGAGTGTCCATATGCAACATTTGCAAAATCTGACGATATTAAATAAAGGCTCAATAGCATAACATTGTCTGCATCTGAGAGGCACCCGCTGCTGAATAAATGTAAACAGAAACTCAGGTGTTGGTAGGAATGATCAACTAAAAAGAGTAGGAATTACCAATATTACAGTGTTTAGCATGCTTTGCTAAAACATGTAGCAAGAAGTTTCCATTCTATCACAATCCATATTTGTCAGATCCAAATTCATCAGCTGTCCTGGTTGTTTTCTCCCAGCAGTTCTGCAAGCATCTCCTGGTTGGAGAATTCCTGTAGCGCGGAGTTCATCTCGTCCAGCAGATCCTCTCCCAACAAGAAGCTCTTAATGTCGTGCACTGTCATGCCGATACGGTGGTCTGTTATACGGTCCTGGGCAAAGTTGTAGGTCCGAATCTTCTCTGATCTGCCTTTGGTGCCAATCTGGAGGTGAAAGATGAGGGTGAAGAAGAAAAGTTTCCAGGGGTGCAGGGGTTGATTTAGGATTTAAAATATGTGAAACATTATTTAATTTTCATATTGTACTGTATATTCTATCTTTATTTTGCATGCTTTTGGTGCATGCTTGCTGCCTTTACTTTGCACTTTTTATTCCTTCCACTTCTTTTTAGCAAACAATATACAAAATTACTTGAACTTTCAAATATGTGGAGCTTTTTATAATGTATTAATTTACTTGTTTGGCTGGTAATAACATGTTATTTAATTAAATGTCCTAGATGTTTCACAAATAAACGTTATTCATATTTTGAAAAGAAAGCATCACTTCCCTCACCTGTATTTTATATTATACTTTAATGTCTCCACCTGTAGATCACATTATACTGTATATATCTCACTGTGTCTCACCTGTATTTTACGCTGGTTGTAGCGTTTGCTAGTCTCCTCCTCTAGCTTCATGCTGTACAGTTTTGCTCTCAGAGCCTTCATGGCTTTCTCCTTGTTCTTTATCTGTGACCGTTCCTGCTGGCACTCTGCAACCACACCTAACGAACACACACAAGTATAAAGTACTATTCTTATGTGGGTAAGTTGTACTCATTTCATACCCACTCTTCAGAGAAAGACAGACCCATGCAGACAGACAGCACTTAAACTAACTTTGATTGTTAAACATATGACATAGAACCTCATGTGAAGAAACAACAATATAGTAACTCCTAATAACACCTCTGATAATTTCTTTAGCTGAAAGTGAACTGACTTGACTTCAGGCTAGGGCTGGGAAATATGTCGATATTGATATATAAGGCTAGATATTGTCTTACATTTTGGATATCATACTATCGTAATGTGACAGAAGTGGTTTTAAAGGGTACATTACAGGAAAGTAATGTCATTTTCAGAACTTACAAGAGCGTTCTAGCAGTTGTATTATTTTCCTTTACCCACCTAATCATTATATCCACATTATCAAAAATCTCATTGTGTTAATATTTTGTGAAAGCACCAATAGTCAACCCTACAATATCACCGCAATATCGATATTACGGTATTTGGTCAAAAATACAGATTCAGGCCACATCTGCCTGCGTGACACGCAGGTCTCAGGCGTGGCTCGTGCATGCTAGAAATAGGACCGACGCCTATTTTTCACGCAAGCGTGTTAGAAGGGTTACCAGGCAAAATAGAATACGAAAAGATGTTTTTGTTTTTTTGGGCATTTCTGCCTTTATTGGATAGGAAAGCTGAGATATGAAAGGGGAGAGAGAGGGGGGAAGACATGCAGGAAAACCGTCACAGGTCGGATTCGAACCCTGGACCTTCTGCATTGAGGAATAAACCTCCGCATATGTGCGCCCGCTCTACCAACCAAGCTACCCGGCCACACGAAAAGATGATCATATGTCATTTTGACACAAATACATTTAATAAATTACATTTTGATGTTTGAAAGTCTCTAGGTTTTGACATAAATGCAGATATAAATGTAATTAAAAAATAATTATCAATTTTCAAATATTGCACCTGTCAATACAGAACAAAATATTCTGTAGCCTATTTTGCCGTCAATACTGCCGACGTTGTCTTTGCTGTAATCAAATCAGTCTATATTTATGTTTATGTTTATGGGAAACATACATGTGTACAGACCAGGCTAGCAGCAGCAGCGCCGCATCAGACACGTTTCTGGTGTGCAAAGACATAGAAAACGCCACGCAGCCACCACACAACAGAAACGCCACGCAGGCAGCGTGCAGGAGCCGTAATGTATGTTCTATCTATTATAACACAAGGTGTTTACAGTTTTTACCTGTAGGCAGATGGACTATTCTGACTGCACTGTCTGTGGTGTTGACATGTTGACCTCCAGCTCCACTCGCTCTCTTAGTTTCTATCCTCAGGTCCTTCGAGTTTATAGTGAAAGAGATCTGACAGGAAAACACAAACACTCGTAGTTTACTTACAGTACATCTAAATTAACAGCAGATGAGTAGAAGAACAAACCTACTCCTATACATCCTACCTGCATGGTAAATCCGTCTTAAAATTAGGAATGGAGGCTAAAACAAGCACCATCATTTGAACAAAAGCCTTTTTTTTTGCGGTTTGATTTCATGATAATGACAGATTTATCAATAAATGCCAAAAATATAAAACTTGCATTTTTGTATTTTTGATATCAAAATGCATCACGAGCAGGTTGAAATATAAACAACCAATGAAACCTCCAATGAGTTGAGTGCTTTTGCACAAACTAATCTTCACTGCGTGATATGTGATACATATATTCCATTAGTGCGCAATTCAGAAAAATTTCCATCCAACATCTCATTTCATATTAAGGAAACAAGATACTCTCCAAATGTTTTTGTCGTGTAGGAAAACTGGTTTTTTTTAAACTGGTACTGTTTGTACCATCCATCCATCATGTAAAGCTGTACCTCCGTGGGTTGGGGCAGTACAGCCACAGTCATGGTGCTGGTGTGCATTCTGCTCTGTTTTTCAGTCCTGGGAACCCGCTGAACTCGATGGACTCCAGACTCAAACTTCATCCTCTTGTAGCTCTGAGGGCCGCTGATGCTGGCCGAGGCGTGACGTAGTCCACCTGGTCATAGGTTAGCAATAAGTACCTACTAAAATGTTACTGGTAACTGGTAGCAATGACATGTAGTTATTTCAATGTCTATTTAAGTGTTTACATTTTCAACCTTTCCTGTGGTTGCAGCAGGGGTTTGCATTTTTTGTTGACATAGATGTAGCTCTAATTATCATCCCATTCTTACTTTCAGTCTCTAGATAAAACACAAAAATGTGTGTTTGTCCACTATGACTCACCATCTGTCTTAAACACACTCTAACCCAGTTAATGTGTTTACATGACAGTTGCATGAATAGTATTGTCTTTAAAAAGCCACAAATTGACCCAGTTTCAGTTTTACTAAGGTTTTAAGATAGCAATCACTATGATGTCGCCACCCCAATACAAATGAGGTGACAACTGAAATGTGTCGGGAAACTGTTTGGTCTGCTCTGGGTAAACTGAGCCCTTAATGTGGCTATAATTACAAGTGTCTGTGTCCGCTGACCTATTTCGCTGGTCATGTGCTCCAGGATGTCGAAGGACCAGCCGTGGTGCTGAGCGTAGCCCTGGTACATGTCAAACACCTTCAGAGGAGACAAGTCGGCATTTAAATACACAGACAATGTACTTGTTTTGTGTTGCTTCATTATGAGCACTCTCTCTTCTTCACATCTTGAATCCCTCTTTATTCATACTAAGGTTGTTTGTGTTGTCCTGATGTAAAATCATATGGTGTTTCTGAAAGTAGAGGCTAAGACTTAAAAACATTTCTGTTTGTTGCAATTGCCAATTTACATGGGTATTATTGTTATTGTTCTCTCTCTAAATAAATATGCGTTAACTTTCTTTTTCAGGTATTATTTTAAAAAGTCCATAATCTTAACAAGAACTGTTTAAAATGACAAATATTTTAAGGAAGTACTCCCAGACCTCATCAGTAAACAGCATGGCCTCCTGACCCCCGACACCTGCTGTAACTTCCAGGACAAGGTCACTCAGATCGGCCTCCTCTTCAGGGATCAACAGATCCAGGATCTGATTGGTGAAGTAAGTTGATTTGACAAATAAACAAACAAAATAGATACAATGTGTGAATAACTGAATATCTGAAGTGCAGCAAGTACAGGGACAAAAAAACAGCAAATGGAAACATTTTTGCTCATTGGTTTAACATTAGCTCTGGTAAATTTACTATGACCATACTAATCCTTCTTTTGCGTTCTGCTACTTTATGCTCCAGCAGCAAATGAAATGTCACAATTCTACCTTTTGTCTAAGATGTTGAATATCTTGCAAACATCCTTCACTTTCCAGCTCAGCCAGTTCTCGCAGGGCTGGGTCTTCATCTTTGAGGCAAATCATAAAACATACAGTGAACTAGGGTTGTATATGATATGATGATTATACAGAGACAATATCTTATTTGTCAACCATCAGAAAGTTTGCCAAAATGTTTATACAGTGCTACCCATTCCTTTAATTTCTCTGATGGTACTGGACTGATCTATGACAAAATTGGATTTTTACATTGATGTGAAGTACCTTGATTTGTCAGGTATTTAAATCACTGAATAAGCCTGAAACAGTTATTACCATCTGGGTTGATCCATGAACAGTTTCAATTGCAATATATTTTCCTGAAAAATTGACTGTGCCACTATTTATCACTATGTATCAATATAGAGTGATGGAAATGTTATCCACAATTGCCTTCCCTTACAGTAACATTAATGTTTGAATCCTGTCTACTTTTATTAAAACTATGTCTTGTCCTTGTGTGGCAGCAGCAGAGCAGTCTCACCTTTCAGGAGTGTCTCGGTCTCAGCCATCTCTTTTTGTTTGGTGTCCAGCTCTCTGATGCTCTGGATAAGAGGAGCCAGCAGGGACACTTTGGTCCTCTTGACCCTCAGTTCGTCCTCACTGTACAGCTCCTCTGTCACACTGCTGTTGACTGCTCTCAAACATTCACTGTACTCTGTCTCCATCTTCTTGAGGTATTCCTGCAGAGACCTCTTGGCAAAAAGCTCATCCACAGAGAGTAACTTGGCCACCATCAAAGGTGTACCAGTGTGAAGACTTCTTGTAGTTCTGCCACAGTAGTTATTGGCGTGTTTATGAAATCTGACAGTTTGCCTGATGACATTTGGTGATTTTTGAAAACAAGGTATCCACAGACTAAAGACACACTCCTTTCCTTTCGGAATGAGGTTTACGGCTCTTCTGTAAGCCATTGTGTAAGCAGATTTGTTTGGAAAATTTTACTGTGTAGCAGAAAAAACATATCCCGATATGACTTGGCTTTGGCACATGTTCCTCTAGTTCGGAAGAAACATTCGGCCAAAATCGATTCGAAAATGTTAGGATTTTATATTTTTATTACTAACAAAATGTATGCCCCTGTAATTGCTATATTAAGATATATTATGTATGCGACAAAGGCATTCTTTAATTCGGCATGTATGTATTACGACAAGCAGTGCTTTATTTTGATGAAATTTTAAAAATAATAATAATTAGCAGGTTTAGCTACATCACCAACCACAATCAGTTTTGTGCGGTATTTCTGTTGAAGACGACTACCACAACCTCACCGGATTTTTTTTTAAACGTAGAATCACAAAATCCTAATAGCTATTAGGGCTGGATTTCAGCCCACTAATTCAAATGAGAGCATTTGAGAAAATAAACAACTCACTGAGTGTTTCTAGCTAGCTAGACAATATGTGATCTTGAAATCAAAAAACAAACGACCAAATGCCTCCGTTAGATATATCCTGTTATCGAAAACATCGCTGTAGCTATAACTAACCCGGTCTCAGTCATAAATTGTGTAAAGACTGTCTAGCAACCAATTATTAACGCTTGTTATACAAATGTTGTTCCTTTACCACCTTGTTGAAGGGCGCAGACATTTTGAATGTGACACGCATGCGCAGTAGAAAGACATCTTCTTCTTTTTGTAGAATTCCGGTCATACTACCTTACAGTCCATCCGGCAGCGTAGACGCTGCTAAACATAGGCGTATGACTGCCCTCCAGAGGTCAAGGTTTGAACTACATTCTTACAGTCCTGTGTCATTCAGGAACTGAAGAACTGCTCTGGAGATCAGTTGATGTTTCTCTGTGTGTCCAAACAAAGATGCAACAGAAAAAGTCCTGCCAGCCTAACAAAGAATACTTTTCTTTCTGTCCTATAATTTCTTCTACATTATAGGAAAACATGACTACTGTCTCTAGACTAAAGACATATTTGTCTGCAGACAAAATTACAAGCAGGGCCGGCTAAGGATTGTTCCCACCCATAATTATTTCACTTACCAACAAAATAGAAAGCCCACCAGTGAAAGCAAATGCAGACGTCAAGGAACATTAAAACGAGGTTTGTTGTGTGTCCCTTAGTTTTTGGTTATTTCAATAAAAACATAATTATAGGCTCATTTAAAAATATGCACAGTGTGAGTACAATGTCAACAAATACAATTCTTAAGGGATAATGCAGGACTTAAGGCCTAGGATTTCAGTTGATATTTTGGTTTACTGGTGCATATACTCATACCTAAAATGCCTTATCTGCAAGCATTGTAGCAGGCAGTGAGGGCTTTTGGGGCAGTTGCCCGATTTGCCTGTTGCTCTTCTGTAGTTTTAATTGGAATGACTGTGTGGACAATTGGATTGATGCTGGGATCATTATTTAATTAGCATTATGCATATTGGTATGCAAAGATATTAAACGTCGGTGCTCAGAAGGTGCCCCCTCCCCACATCTACATACACAACATTCACACTTTCTCTGTCTCTGCCTGTCTCACTGCTGGCCTCAAATAGTTTTCTTATTTCCCTATTTCACTGTTTTGTATATATATATATAAAAAAAGACCTAATAAAGTTTGGTTATATTTTGGGTGATAATTCTGCCACTGTGTATGTCGTCTTTGCCTGTCATGCACAACAAATACCATAAAGTGAAATGTTTCCAAACTACCACATCCTGCAACTTGCCCCCTGTCTGGTTTCAGTGAAAGAGCCACTTCACACATTCCAGGCGGGGGTGGGAACTGAACTGTCCTGTGAAGACCAGTCTTTTAGCTCTTTTTCTCAAACAGTGGGAGTCTGTCATGACAGAAGTTAGAGGTGGACAGCTAAAGACCTTAAACTCTATAAAGCTGAGGCGAGCTGCAGATTCAAATGATATTGTTATTGATAATTGTTGATAATGTTCAGCCTAAAGAAAATAAAACGAATAGTGAATGTGCACTATTTAAAACTAAAACTGTATCAGAAATATACACTTACTATCTAAAGGTTGTTGTGTATTTAACAATCATGTCGATTTACCATGAACTCCTTTATCAATATTAAGCACATATGATATGATTTTGATTTTTGAATGTTCACTGTTCACTACCTATTCAATAGCCCTGCTTATATCGTTGAGAACCTAACATTTTATTCGGTTGAGGTTTACTAGTTTCAGATACATCAGTACTGTAGATTTGACACAGTTTTACGCATAGACAGCGATAGACAGACAGTGGGAAAATACCCATAAACCAGTGGGACCACGTTGACTGCGCGCTGACATCACAAACGTTGCAGTTTCAGCTCCCATTGGTTGATGGTTTAAAAGGACAAAACCCCACTTCGCTGTGATTGGTTTGCGCCTTTTGCGCACGGATTTCAAATAGCTGCAGCAACTGGCGGACTTTCAGTTGTGGAGTATTTTATTTGGGTAGAGCTGGTGTTAGTCGAAAGTTAGCTCAGCGCCTGAAAGGAGGGAAGCAAGGGTCTGCTTTGGATAACGACATTACCAAACGTCAGGTAAGAAGCTTAACCTAATATCTTCCATCCTTTCAACTGCTAATATTAATATACAAGTATCAGGATCAATGTTAGTAGCTTCTTATTTACAAGCTACCGTCACTTCCCATACACCCCACAGTGCTAGCGTAAATGCAGTTCAGTAACGTTAATTTAGGCTTTTTAACATTGAAATATTCACCTGTTAATGTGCAACAGATCATAACCCCTGAGGGATTTCATGAAATAACCCACTTACTTATTATGCATTTAAATACTGCAAACCGGGCTGAGTCTGAGTATGTTCACGTCACTGCTACGTTTCCGCCAAATCTAGCTACATCGCGCCAAAATCAATTATTTGAAAAAATAGTTGGCATAAGAATTCCCAACTATATTCAAAGTTGCTATGTTAACAGTTGAATAGCATTATAGTCGTATGTCATTTTTCCTTCATGTCAGGGAAACGTACTAGTTTACTACGATTAGCGATAGCTAGCTAAGATGGCTTGCATGAGAGAAGCCATGTTATTTGGCAGGCTTGACAGTCACATTCAGTGTTTACCTAACGTAACCTACTTATTTGTCTCCTTCATCCAGAAATATACATACTGCACAGTGTATATGTCCCACTGTAAGAAACCCATCATGAAATTCCCTCGCTACGAGGCTACCATGGCAAACAAAATGGAGAAAAGATCTGCTGCTGCAGAGTCCAGGGTGCTTAACCTCAAATCTTCCCCAGTGAAAGAGCCCATCCCCATCAAACCTCAGTGTCCACCTGCAGGAGTGACTACAGTGTTGTTCTCTCTCAACAACAACAACACTACAGCAGTCCACAACAAGGAAAACAGCACCAGCAAAGAGCATGACCGGATTCTGGATGAAGGGTTTGAGGACAGCGGCTATCTGTCTCTGCAGAATAGTCACATCGATGATCATCATGGGGATACAGAGGATGAACACATCCAGGGAAAACCTACAGTAACCCAGCTGCCTTCTGCTGCTGCACACCAAGAAAAGGCAATATCACCAAATAATTCTCCCTCCAAATATAAAGGGAGGACAGACTCTAACCCTCTAGTGACAGCTTCCACTCCTGTGGATCGTCATAATAGGAGGACAGCAGCACACTCACTATCATCCACCCCGTCAGACCATCACAACGACCCCAACCTACCTATACTGAATTTCCAGCAGGCCGTGTGTGAAGAGCTTGCCAAGAGTTATAAGAAGAATAAAAGGTAGGATTACGTTCTCAACAAAGGCTTTACTCCATCCTTGATTCAATTGTAAAAGGGAAAAAATAAATTGTTTTTTTAGTTTGTTTTCCATCATTGTCCTGTATTCATTGAAACCATATTAAAGTGCTCATATTGTGCTCATTTTTAGGTTCGTAATTGTATTTAGAGGTTATATCAGAATAGGTTTACATGATTTAATTTTCAAAAAACATCACATTTTTGTTGTACTGCACAATGCTGCAGCTCCTCTTTTCACCCGGTGTGTTGAGCTCTCTGTTTTAGCTACAGAGTGAGACATCTCACTTCTGTTCCATCTTTGTTGGGAGTCGCACATGCGCAGTAGCTAGGTAAGGACTAGGGCTGCACAATTAATTGAATTTTGATCACGATTTTGGCTTCCCACGATCAAATTCACGTGATCGAGCGATATTTAAAATGCTTCATTCCGTTCATAGAACGCTCTGTATCAGTGTGTTTTTTTTTTTTGTTTTTTTTTTCCCCAAGCTCCGTAAACCACTCTCTGATCACGTGCCTCCATGAGCCAATCAGAGTTGTTCCCTGCACCACACTGCTTAGTTTAGATGTAGACAGTCACAGAGGGCAGAGTAACGTGAGGAAAATTCCACAACAGATAGCAGTCGGTCATAAGTCGTCACAAGTTTTACCAGTAAACGCAACATTTTGTCCCGTCTGTGTTGTTTTTCAGACAACAGCAGTGACCAGTGCTAGTTTGAGTCTTTTAGAGATGTTTTTGTTGCCTCTAACGTCTGTTTTGGAGCATCAGAGCGCAACGCAGACATTTAAGTGGGACCGTAATCCGCATTGCTATTTTGTCCGGTAGATACCGGGCACCGGTGCCCTATTGGCACCGCATTTTAACATGCACCGTTGACATGAACTGAAAATTGCGTTGCCTGTATCTTTTGAGCACTGAGCACTTTCAGGGTTAGTACCGCAAACGTCACCATAAACATCCACTGTTCCCTTTGTAAAATGTTAACAAATCCTACCAGACTTAACACTGGCACACATGCTTAAGAGAAATGTTGGGCTCTCATTTTGCTGGGTAACTCTCAGGGCAGTGTAGCCCAGCCACAACCAAATTCAAGTTTGATTCCTTGTTTCAGTTGTACCTAATGTGTTTAGACTTGCATCACTACACAATGTCCAGTAAATAAGTGAAATCACAATTGCTTTCCTGTGTCTCAGGTATGACTGGAGCATCGTCACAAAGGTAGCAGAGGATCATCTTTTGGACCGGGTGATCGGAGGCCAGATGGGCCGGGAGTACGTTGACATATTTTTATGTCTTTTGTCCAGGAACATGAGAAGCATCCTGACCAACATCCTGGCCCTGCTGGGAGACATGGACCTCATTAGGTAAATTACAAACGCTTCACTATGTGGAGAGGGTTTTTATTCGCAAGGGATGACCAATGTGCAATTTTAATTCCGGGTGTGTAAGGTGGCGGGTTGTTTCAGTCTGCTTAAAACCAAACGCAACTAGCAACTGCTGTAAAAAAAATAAATAAAAAATAAACTAAACTAATTAGTGTCATCTTGTTGATTAAATGTTTATGGAAGTAAACGTTTAGAGAGAAATGTAATCAAGATACTTGTCAGGAATTCTACTTTCTCTTCATCTTTTTTTTTTTTTTTTTGTGTGTAATATTAACAATAAGTTCACGTTTTCTCGCCTCACAGCTGTAGGAAAGTGAGCAAGACATGGAGGAGGATCATCGGTGAGGATACAGCAGCTCTGAGCAGGTGTCAAAGGGCCGAGCAGGCACTCAGGGTGAGGAAACGCACACAAATCCACACAAGTGCACTCACTCTAAAGAAACATAAGCTGAGTTAGTTGTACAAGTCACAGCATATGTACAAGATTTACAGGCATATTTGGTTAAACAGCTTTAAAGTGCTAAATGTGTCTGAAATAGGGCTGAACGATTTTTGAAAATCTAATTGCGATTTTTTTTTTCTTATTATTATTATTATTATTATTATTATTATTATTATTTCCTACTATATTGCGATTCGATTATTTTTTTTTAAGCTCTTTGTCTTCTGTATTATTCAAGAAAGACAAACAATAAATCATTTTATAGTATGAACAACACACAATTACACACTAGACAGTTAAATAACTAAAAATATAGTATATACACACACACACCAGTGTATTTTTTTTTTTTACTTCTTCAGAGAGGCTATCGTTACGTTAGCTAGTTGCTGGTGTTCTTGCCGTGGGATTAACTGTACTAATAAAACCGTTGAAACACCGCGGCCACGCTGCCGTGAAAGCTCCCCGAACGTCATTAATCAGTCTGCTTGTTACCCCTCTCAGTGGCAGCTCCTCCACTCATATCTTTATAACGGAGCTAGCTAACTGCTAATCGGAGCTAATCGTTGCCAACCGAGCCTTCAGTTCTGTGTGCCTGTATTCATTAACTGCATGTATGGACTCGAGCCCGAATAAAACCCTTAATTTTATTAAAATGGCTGTAAAAGTTTTAAACTACAACTCAGAGTTGTTTGAATGACAGAAATCTGCTCAAGGTACGACGTAGCGTTAGCGTGCTAAGTTGATGCTTTCTCTGTGGAGTGCAGACTGATTTGCTCTCGCGAGTCATGTGACCAAATCGCAGCCTTTGCGATTAGGAAATCGCATTTTAACATATCGCGATATTATCGCAAATGCAATTAATCGTTCAGCCCTAGTCTGAAACTTACTCCATGTGTCCTTTCATGTTCTAATATGTAACTCTTTTTCTATATTTTTAGGAGTCAAGGAGCTCTTTGAGTCAAAAGAGTTTTAGTCTGACAAGGGACGTAGCTGTGTCCAGGGTGGTGCTGTCCTGCATGCAGACACTGGCCTCCTCAAGTACTCCTTCATCCTCCTCTTCCTCATCCACCCCGAGCTACAGGGTTAACAGACTGAATACCCACTCTAAGAAGCACCGACAGGCCAACAACCAATGTACACGGTTCAATGAATACGTGCAGGTGAGCATTTGTGTATAAATGATTATTTTCATTATCGATTATTTCCCTAATTAACCCATTGGTCTTTTAATGCATCAGAAAACGCTGAATGCCCATCACAATTCCCTAAAGCCCAAGGTGATGTCAACAACTGTTCTTGTTGACCCACAAACTCAAAGATATTCAATTTAACTCTCATGTAAGACCAGAAAAAGCAACAAATTCTCACATTTGAGATCCATCAAATGTTTAGCGTTTTTAGTTGAACAACGACTAACAAGTAAATGATAGTTGCTAGCTGCCCTACTATAAAGGTCGTTAGAAGAAGCCCCAAATTCACACCATGAAAAAAAAAAAATTTCATTTTTTTGGGCCCTAGCTTTAACAAACCTGCACGTTTTGTTCTTCTGTCCAGGCCGCCAGCAGTCTGAAGCAGCACGAGTCTCTGCGTCCCTGCAAGCGCTGCGGCTCACCAGCGACACATTTGCCCGAGGTTCAGAGGGCCACGTGCACACGTCCCAGCTGTCTCTTCGACTTCTGCACCCACTGCCAGGAGGCCTTCCACGACTCGACCCCCTGCAGAGTGGTGCAGCCCCGACCCTACTTCACCACCCCTAAAACCACCCCCATCATACCAGGCAGCGCTCGCAGCAAGAGGAACGTCCGGCGCCTATAATGGAGCTTTACGGAGTTTTTATTCACTGACTGTTTTTAAACTAAGTGGGTCATGTTTCTCTTGACTGATAGCTGCTGGCTCAATCCAAAGCTCGGACAGCGAGGAACATTTTTTAACACGATCTCGGCTGGAACGGCTTCTGTATGTACTATGGCACACACTTACTGAAGCACTTGTGGTGATGCTGCTGGGACAATCAACCAGAAAGTGTCCTCTGAAAAGTTGTCGTTTATGAGCGACCAACACATCCGATGCCAAAAAAAGATAAGAAATGCAGACTGATATGCTTTATGTTGTAAAATTTTATTATGTTTTAAAATGAAATGGATGTAAATATATTGTATTGTCACTTTTTTTAAATAGTTTTGTATGTTTTTAAATAAATGTTGGTCCTCAAGAGGTTGTTACATGTTCAAATTTACTGTATTTCCTGAAAAATAGACATTTCATAAAACTTACCTTGTGTTTTTGTGTTTCTTCGACGTGACATTTATCCCAGAGTTGACTGCAGGCTCAGTTTTAGTTTGACCAGTAAAATAATGAGAGGGCAAACAAATCAGTCACTTCAGTTAGTACATCAAGATATGAGTTTTATTTTCTCATAAGAAGTGACGAATTATTTACGACGATTGTTTAGAAATTAAACCGAAGACGTTATGCCAATTTCATACATCTGAGGAAAAACAACTGCCTGAGACCTGGTGATATGTTATTTTAAAATACATAGAGAAAGTAACAATGCATGACATTTTGTAAGATTTTTTTTTCCTCTTGTAGGTATATTGTCTGCAGTTTAAGAATAATAACATGCAGATTAAAGTGTGTGCTATTTGGATTATCTGATATCCCATTTAAAGTCAATATGAAAGTCTAAAGCGCTCAGACATCAAGTCACTTTTTCATCCTTTTAATGAAGTGATTTATTCTTTTGCATATTTTATGGTTTAGATCTTATTGAACTATTTAAACTTAAAGGAAAACAGTTATTTTCCACCAATTGCAAATGCATACAGATAGTTGTATCTGTATGCATTTGCAATTTTTCTCCTTTGACTGGATGCACTTCTGCTAATTGTTTGAATACTGAACATGCATTCACTTAACTTTGATTTCTGTTTTTTTTCACACTTATATAATGTGGTTTGCAAAACCCTTAACACAAGTGCAGACACTTCGAGGTACTTTTCAGATAAGTGTCATTTACTCTACTTGCAACATTTATAATCTTCTTCCTAATAGAGAAAAATGTGTTTCTACTGTGTGAGAATATGCAGAGGTAAAAAACCTTTTCTATAATCAGTATCATGTCACTTGTAAAGGGACAAACACTGTGTTAGTCACCTAGCCTGGCTCCGCCCTCCTACGTACTTCCGCTCAATTTTAATTTTCCTTCAGTACTCTCTGTACAAATGAAATGTACGAGAGTCTGGTAGGACCAGGCTATTAGTCACCTGGTAATTGCTAAAATATAGAAGCAAAGGGAGTATGAAAGCAGCTGTGATGCCATTGTGCGTAGGAACAAGAATTGTCCAACATATTAGACAGCGGGAGGTTCCATCAGACTGCAGGGCAGCAGCTCAGGACTCTTGCAGGGATGACTGCAGGGTTGAACGTATGATTTGATTCACTGTGTTGAAAAAAGTTTGAGGGTTTATCTGTGACAGTATTTTCTTTTTAGATACAAGTCTGTGATTTTGATTATTGTGTGAAGAGAACACAACATGTTTTGGAGCTTGCATTTGTTTAAAAAAAAAATGGAAACACAGTTGTGCTCTGAGTGTCACCCCCATTTTTAAAACTGTTAAGACAAGGTTTGTTTCTGAAATGAATGAAGGCAAACTGTAAGACAAGGTCATGTCTGGATTTTCTTCAGCAGAGGGCAGCATTGTTTCCTCCTCATCTCTTGATTAACTGTACTGTGTCTCACCACCTTTTCTTTCTAGTCAATAAATGAGCTAATGTATGGTTTTCACTGCTGCATATTACAATACAAGTCTTTTTATACTACAGCCACATACTGCAACAACTAATATCATTAAAGAGATCAGACCATAGAGACAATATAAACAATTTCCTTTTCAATAGTTAGTCAAATATATACATAAAAGGATGAATTGACAAATCTAATAATACATTGGACTCAACAGAAATTTGAAAGAAGAAAACATTTCCATTCTCTATTGTGTATACACAAGCAGTGCTGCAGAAAAAAAGGAGTTCTTAGCTGCACTCTGACAGATTCATACTGAGTGATTCAAATGTTGCTTCCCATACAAATACAGATAAGTAAATATCACTAGCAGTTATTGGTATATACTGCTGGAAACACTAAAGAAATGTGATATAATAATAAATAAGCCAAGGCCATATTGTCCCTGCTGGTTTTCCATCATACTTTCATCCTCATCGAACAGGTATTAAAATGCATCCTATGTGGTATTAAAAAGGTCTTTAAAAGTCTTAGGGGCGCCTGGGTAGCTCATCTGGTAGAGCAGGCGCCCATATATAGAGGTTTACTCCTCGATGCGGTGGCCGCAGGGTCGACTCCAACCTGCTGTCCTTTGCTGCATGTCCTTCCCCCCCCTCTCTCCCCTTTCATGTCTTCAGCTGTCCTATACAAATAAAGGCCTAAAATGCCCAAAAATAATCTTAAAAAAAGTATTAAATTTAAACTTTGCAGAAACCCTGCTCGGCCTCTGCAGCATCAATTCTTTTTGTCACGTTTGCCCCCAACTTTACGGAGACTAAATAGCTGGAACACTGTTTTACAAGCAGATCATTAAAGACAAAGAGGAACTTTTCTTCCAGTAAATCATGGCACAAAGGTCCGTAAATTACAGTAAATTCAGCATGATGTTGGTCCCTGATAAAGGTTTTCACATTATATTTGATCACTCTCTACTCGCTACTAGTTGTCATGCACTCACAGTGTGCTTTTATTCTACATTATAATGAATTATAATGCCTTGTTATGAGCAGCACCAACTTGATGACGTGATTTTTCATCCATCCATCCATCTTCTTCCGCTTATCCGGTAACGGGTCGCGGGGGTAGCAGCTCCAGCAGGGGACCCCAAACTTCCCTTTCCCGAGCCACATTAACCAGCTCCGACTGGGGGATCCCGAGGCATTCCCAGGCCAGGTTGGAGATATAATCCCTCCACCTAGTCCTGGGTCTTCCCCGAGGCCTCCTCCCAGCTGGACGTGCCTGGAAAACCTCCCTAGGGAGGCGCCCAGGGGGCATCCTTACCAGATGCCCGAACCACCTCAACTGGCTCCTTTCGACGCGAAGGAGCAGCGGCTCTACTCCGAGCTCCTCACGGATGACTGAGCTTCTCACCCTATCTCTAAGGGAGACGCCAGCCACCCTCCTGAGGAAACCCATTTCGGCCGCTTGTACCCTGGATCTCATTCTTTCGGTCATGACCCAGCCTTCATGACCATAGGTGAGGGTAGGAACGAAAACTGACCGGTAGATTGAGAGCTTTGCCTTCTGGCTCAGCTCTCTTTTCGTCACAACGGTGCGATAAATTGAGTGTAATACCGCACCCGCTGCGCCGATTCTCCGACCAATCTCCCGCTCCATTGTTCCCTCACTCGCGAACAAGACTCCAAGGTACTTGAACTCCTTCACTTGGGGTAAAGACTCATTCCCTACCTGGAGAAGGCACTCCATCGGTTTCCTGCTGAGAACCATGGCCTCAGATTTAGAGGTGCTGATCCTCATCCCAGCCGCTTCACACTCGGCTGCAAACCGATCCAGTGAGTGCTGAAGGTCACAGGCCGACGATGCCATCAGGACCACATCATCTGCAAAAAGCAGCGATGAGATCCCCAGCTCACCAAACTGCAACCCCTCTCCACCCCGACTACGCCTCGATATCCTGTCCATAAATACTACAAACAGGATTGGTGACAAAGCGCAGCCCTGGCGGAGGCCAACTCTCACCTGAAACGAGTCCGACTTACTGCCGAGAACCCGGACACAGCTCTCGCTTTGGTCGTACAGAGATTGGATGGCCCTGAGAAGGGACCCCCTCACCCCATACTCCCGCAGCACCTCCCACAGTATCTCCCGGGGGACCCGGTCATACGCCTTCTCCAGATCCACAAAGCACATGTAGACCGGTTGGGCATACTCCCAGGCTCCCTCCAGGATCCTTGCGAGAGTAAAGATCTGGTCCGTTGTTCCACGACCAGGACGGAATCCACATGGTTCCTCTTCAACCTGAGGTTCGACTATCGACCGAACCCTCCTTTCCAGCACCTTGGAGTAGACTTTACCGGGGAGGCTGAGAAGTGTGATACCCCTGTAATTGGCACACACCCTCTGGTCCCCCTTTTTGAAAAGGGGAACCACCACCCCGGTCTGCCACTCCTTAGGCACCGTCCCCGACTTCCACGCAATGTTGAAGAGGCGTGTCAACCAAGACAACCCCTCCACACCCAGAGCTTTAAGCATTTCTGGACGGATCTCATCAATCCCTGGGGCTTTGCCACTGTGGAGTTGTTTAACTACCTCAGCAACTTCCACCAGGGAAATTGACGACAATCCCCCATCATCCTCCAGCTCTGCCTCTACCATAGAGGGCGTATTAGTCGGATTTAGGAGTTCCTCAAAGTGCTCCTTCCACCGCCCTATTACCTCCTCAGTTGAGGTCAGCAGCGTCCCATCCTTACTGTACACAGCTTGGATGGTTCCCCGCTTCCCCCTCCTGAGGTGGCGAACGGTTTTCCAGAAGCACCTTGGTGCCGACCGAAAGTCCTTCTCCATGTCTTCTCCGAACTTCTCCCACACCCGCTGCTTTGCCTCTTTCACGGCAGAGGCTGCAGCCCTTCGGGCCCTTCAGTACCTTGCAACTGCCTCCGGAGTCCCCTGGGATAACATATCCCAGAAAGACTCCTTCTTCAGTCGGACGGCTTCCCTGACCACCGGTGTCCACCACGGTGTTCGTGGGTTGCCGCCCCTTGAGGCACCTAAGACCCTAAGACCACAGCTCCCCGCCACAGCTTCAGCAATGGAAACTTTGAACATTGTCCACTCGGGTTCAATGCCCCCAGCCTCCACAGGGATGCACGAAAAGCTCCGCCGGAGGTGTGAGTTGAAAGTCTGTCGGACAGGGGCCTCCTCCAGACGTTCCCAGTTCACCCGCACTACCCGTTTGGGTTTACCAGGTCTGTCCAGAGTCTTCCCCCACCCTCTGACCCAACTCACCACCAGATGGTGATCAGTTGACAGCTCTGCCCCTCTCTTCACCCGAGTGTCCAAAACATACGGCCTCAGATCAGATGAAACGATTATAAAATCGATCATTGACCTTTGGCCTAGGGTGCTCTGGTACCAAGTACACTTATGAGCATCCCTATGTTCGAACATGGTGTTCGTTATAGACAATCCATGACTAGCACAGAAGTCCAACAACAAACAACCACTCTGGTTTAGATCAGGGAGGCCGTTCCTCCCAATCACGCCTCTCCATGTGTCTCCATCATTGCCCACGTGCGCGTTGAAGTCCCACAGCAGAACTATGGAGTCCCCTACTGGAGCCCCATACAGGACTCCATTCAAGGTCTCCAAGAAGGCCGAATACTCCGAGCTCTTGTTTGGTGCATACGCACAAACAACAGTCAGAGTTTTCCCCCCCACAACCCGCAGGCGTAGGGAGGCGACCCTCTCGTCCACCGGGGTAAACTCCAACGTAGCAGCGCTCAGCCGGGGGCTTGTGAGTATCCCCACACCCGCCCGGCGCCTCACACCCTGGGCAACTCCGGAGAAGAAAAGAGTCCAACCCCTATCCAGGAGTATGGTTCCAGAACCGAGACTGTGCGTAGAGGTAAGCCCCACCAGATCCAACTGGTAGCGCTCCACCTCCCGCACAAGTTCCGGTTCCTTCCCCCACAGAGAGGTGACGTTCCACGTCCCCAGAGCCAGCGTCTGCTGCCCGGGTCTGGTCCGTCGAGGCCCCTGACCTTCACTGCCACCCATGTGGCAGCGCACCCGACCCCAGCGGTTCCTCCCACAGGTGGTGGGCCCATGGGTTGGAGAGAGAGGTGCCACGTAGCTTTTTCGGGCTGTGCCCGGCCGGGCTCCGTGGCAAACCCGGCCACCAGGCGCTCGCTGACGGGCCCTCCATCTGGGCCTGGCTCCAGACGGGGGCCCCGGGCTTCCTCCGGGCAGGGTCACATCATCTTTACCTCGTTTTTTCATAGGGTTTTTGAACCATTCTTTGTCTGGCCCCTCACCTGAGACCACTTTGCCTTGGGAGACCCTACCAGGAGCACAAAGCTCCAGACAACACAGCCCTCAGGTTCATAGGGACACACAAACCTCTCCACCACGATAAGGTGATGGTTCCCGGAGAAGTTATATATAATTTTTCATACCAAAGCTAATAAAATTGTGTCTCTGCATATTACTCAATTTATTATAGGTTTGCTTTTATTTTCAGAAAAAGACCTTTCACATGACTTGGAGCGTTTGGGAAAATACCCAGGTAAAACAAACACTCATCACCCTTTGAAAAATTCCGCCCAGGATAAAAATTAGCCTCAGAGAGTTTTCCTTAAAAATGAAGTTTGTATTTGTCATTACTTTTTAGAAGTTTTGAAGTTTAGCATCACTGACATTTGATAGTTACCTCTGACATTTACAGGGTGACCCATTTGTCTCTCTTCTCTCTTGTAGCTGAGTTCATGTGTGTGTGTGTGTGTGTGTGTGTGTGTGTGTGTTTTGATGTGATGACACATATAAAGATCAGTCAACTTTCAATCATGTGTTACCTCTTGCATGAAAATTATCTGTTCAGCCGGACGTCCTGTGACGTAAAAAAAACCCTGCTTGTTCTAAGAAGAAACTCAAACTGCAGTAGTTGTAGTACAATGTGTCACTCTGGGAGTGGACTTTTTAGAGCTCATCACAAAATACTGTATTACCTAATGTTTAGTGTTTAAATTATGTGGGTTAGTGTTGTCACTTGTTTCCAGTTGAGATTTATTTGCTTCAGTTGCAGGTGTAGATGAAGCATAAAAGTTCAGGACAAGCATAAAAATTTTGCCTTAGAACAAAAAGACCTTGTAAGTGCCTCTGTGATATTTACCCTTCTCTTCTGTCACGGTTTAGTAGTTTCAATTATTGTGTCCATCGTGTCAATTGAACTACTGGGCCTGAAAATATCGTGACTTGGGAGTGACTTGGAATCTAAAAACATTTTGTGACTGGCTTTGATTACAAAGACAGGCTGCTTGTCTGGATAGCTCACGGTGATGACAAGACTCCAGAAAGAAAGTAATTCTTTAATTTACATGTCTGTGTCTCATGTCTACATTGTCTCATAATCTGTCCATGAACAAGAGCCTGACTGATGCTGACCATGTTCACGTGAAAAAACTCTTTCAACTCGCAAACAACAATCAACTGCAAAAATCCACTAATGTGCTCTTTCAAAACAACGCACGCCAAATGACTTCAAATGTTCAAATTTAAAGCCACAAATCTGTTGTCTGAAGAAGAGCGACAGATGTGCCGATATACAGGAGAGAAGAGCAGCAGCTGTACACCTAACCTGTAAGAAAATGTCATGATGATGGAACTAAATGGACTATTTTGTAAAACGTCAGAGGTGCTGATGTCATTGTGGTAAGCAGCTGCTGATTAATTTGTGCTGTGGCCTTTTACTCCCTTAGAGACTCAGGATAATTTATCTGCTGATTTATTGATCGGCTGCTGAATCGTACAAGTACACAATCAGGATGGCTGCTAATTGTAAAAGTAATTAGAGCTGGCTCCCTCGGTGTGTGTGTGTGTGGTAATAAACACGTGTTTAAGGTGAAGTTATTTCATAAAATACGAGACCCGCATCTATGATTAAGTATTGCACATGAAAGGCAAGAATTTTATTTTTAATTTAATTTTAAAAGTGTTTTCCTGACAGCAGAGTGAATCCATATCTCTCTTTTCCCCATCAGCCATGCTTCTTCTTTTCTGTCACTATTATGTTTTTTCTGCTCATCCTTCGAAGTTCACTCTTTCTGCTTTTTTGCATAAATAGCTCATTTCAGCCCACGGATAGAGGATGGGGGTTGTTGTAGGACAGGGCAACATCCGGACCATGTGAGCTATATGTGTGTGTGTGTGTGTGTGTGTGTGTGTGTGTGTGTGTTTCAGGTTGATGATCTTGATGCACAGTGACTTCTGCATGTCATTCGGCCGTGTGTCACCAAAGTTTAACTGTAAAAAACCCTGAAATGAAGCTGTCACTTGAGCGCCTGCAGAGAAATGAAGCAGGAAGTGAATAAAGTCCTCAGACTTAGGCTGAGTAGGGAAAATGAAGCCTGGCTGGTGACTTTGTTTTTTTGATCTAAAAAAGTTCAAACAAATATGCCACGTAGCCTACTGCTGTGGTGTGAGCAGGCTTCTAGCGAATGGTGGAAAGTTTACATTCTCCTTTTTAGCAACATCTGTCAGGTTTAGTCAGGAAAGACTAGGCTTGGACCCAAATGCAGTGAGAGGATTTATTAAACAAAAGAGTCTT